>NC_044995.1:47789818-47940069 GCF_008728515.1 Papio anubis | reverse complement strand
ACCCGGGAGGCAGAGCTTGCAGTGAGCTGAGATTGTGCCACTGCACCCCAACCTGGGTGACAGAGCGAGACTCTGTCTCAAAAAAAATTAAAAATAAATAAATAGGCCGGGCGCGGTGGCTCAAGCCTGTAATCCCAGCACTTTGGGAGGCCGAGACGGGCGGATCACGAGGTCAGGAGATCGAGACCATCCTGGCTAACACGGTGAAACCCCGTCTCTATTAAGAAATACAAAAAACTAGCCGGGTGAGGTGGCGGGCGCCTGTAGTCCCAGCTACTCGGGAGGCTGAGGCCGGAGAATGGCGTGAACTCGGGAGGCGGAGCTTGCAGTGAGCTGAGATCCGGCCACTGCACTCCAGCCTGGGCGACAGAGCGAGACTCCATCTCAAAAAAATAAATAAATAAATAAATAAATAAATAAATAAATTAATTAATTAAAATTAAAAATAAAACAAAATAAATACTAAAAAGGTAAAAAAAATACTCGTTAAACGCTTGGAGGTTCAGAGATGTTCTTACACAGCCCTTAACCCAGGGTCTCTTGCCTGGGCCCTGTGGATACTGGAACCAGGTCCTTCTCTGGGGTGAGGCCATCCTGGGCACTGCAAGCTAATGCTGAGCAGCGTCCCTGGCCACCACTCACTGCCACAAATGCCCCCAGGCATCGCCCAGTTTCCCTGGGGGCCAGGATCACCTCGGCTAGTGAAGAACCACTCTCTTCAATCAAAAAATAACCTTATGGGAAAATCCACCGTCTGCGAATACAACCCAGTAAGTAAGAACGGCTTCACGACGAAACCTCGGGATGCTCTTGGCTCCTCCCGGTCCGCAGCGGGAGGGCGCCCTGACCTCCCGCCAAGCCAGGCTCACCCTTCGTCCTCCTCTTTGGGGACCACGATCTCCACACTGCACGCAGGCTCCACCTGCACCGTAATCTGCTGCAGGTCCTCTTCTGCAGGCGGCTCCTCCTGCGGCCTGTAGGCAATGGGAGGTTGTGTCTCAGTTTCCCTCCTCGCTTCCCCCCGTGCTACCCCCAGGAGTGCCCAGTGAACTCCAGGGCCAGTCCCAGAGGGGAGTTGGGAGCCTCCTGCTTGGGCCTGGTCTTTCTGGCTGTCACTCCCAGCCGGGAGACTGTCCACCTGGGTCCCTTGGTGACTGTGGTGCTGGCAGGGCCTGGGGTGTAGCAGGTTCTGAGGGCGTATGAGCGAATGGCAGCACCGACCAGCTTGCGTGCCACAGACCCTGCCCACCCCCTGGGGGTGCCTGCACTTGGCAGCCGAGGCCCTGACACAGGTGAATCAGCGTCCCAGCAGCCGGGCCTGGCTGTGTAGCCTCTCCAAATGGCACGCTGGACCAAGGGGAGGGCCACATCCCACCCATGGCACCAAGGGGTTTCTTTCATCAGGCGGCAATGATTAAAACACCGTTAAGGAAAGCAACACCTCGACACTGCCCCGGTGTTCACAAGAGCGAGACCCCGGGAACCTCACAAATGTCCCCGAGGGCTGGGCATTAAAGCCAGGTGCAGTCCATGGGATGGAAGGACGGCACGCAGGCGTGACAGGAACGGTGCACACACGCCCGAGATCCCCGTCAGTCGAGTGACAACAGCAACATGCGGGCGGCACGCACGGGTGTGCCCACTGGTGTGAAAATAAAAGAGGAACAAAAGTCTGGTGCACGTCTGCTGTGTTCCCAGAAAGTATCTGCCAAGAGACAAAACCCACAGTCCCAGTGGTTGCTCCTGGGGAGGAGACCGGCCTTGGGCAGGAGGGGAGCATTTCACGATGTTCCCGCTGTATCTTAAGTTAAAAAAAACTTAACAGAAGAAGAAAAAGAAGGATCCAACAGGCCACAGCTGTCCCAGGGTGTAAGAAAACCAAAGTGGCTCCAAGATTGTGTGCAGCGCTGAGGCCGAGTGCTGGAACCTTAAATCTGTTCCCAGGAAAGAATGGGCAGAGAGCAGACGGACTAGGGGGCAGGAATGGGCTGGGGAGCGGGAATGGGAGCGGGAATGGGAGCTGGGAGCTATGCAGGAGGAGCTGGTGAGACCCAGGGAGGGAAGGGGGCAGGGTCTCACCTGCCATCCTGTCCGGAGGACTGTGTGCGCCGCCTGTAGAGACACAGCAAACAGGTGACACCCAGAAAGAGGATGGCCCGCCTGCTCAGTCTACCTGCCCTGCCTATCCGCCTGCCTACCTGGCAGCCCCGCCCACCTGTACAGATGCCCCCCTCTTCTGTACATAGAATGCCCCACCCACATGCACAGCGGATGCTCCGCCCACATGCACAGCAGATGCCCCACCCTTCTGTACATAGGATGCCCCGCCCACATGCACAGCAGATGCCCCGCCCACGTGCACAGCGGATGCCTCCGCCCACCTGTACCGAGGTTGCTCTGAAGTCTCCGAGGGGGACCGCTCAGGAATGGAGAGGGATGTGGATGACAGAGTGGTGGCAATGGAAGCTGTAGTGGCTTCTTCAAAAGAAGGTGGCGTGCAGGGCAGAAGGTCAGGCCGGCCTGTGGGGAGAGGACTGTGGGTACCTTGTGGAGCCTCCAGGCCCCCAAACACACACAGTCGATTCTCCCTGAGGCTTGGCTCACCCTGGGAACCCACGCCCAGTGCCCGCCCGCCTCCTGGACATGCCCACCTCCCCACACGGCAGGGAAGGACGACCTCCCCCCTTCACACGAAGGCTTCTGACCGCTCTCAAAATAGAATCCACAGCCCTACACAGCCCAGAGGGCCCTGTGCAGCCTGGCCCGTCACCTCCCTACCCTCTCTCCCCACCCTCTTCCCCTCCCCACTGCTCTCTTCCCCTCTCCCTCTCTTCCCCTCCCTGCTGTTGGCTCCTTGCTGTTCCCCCAGCAGTGTGGTCCTGCCCCAGGACCCTTGCATGGCTATGTCAATTCCTTCATTCTGTCCCCTGCCCTCCCTGACATCAGGCGTAGCCTGGGGGCTGTATGCCTTCGATGGCATCCTGGTGCGCCTCAGATAACAGTGACCGTGAGAGAAGGCGGGAGCTGTCACCACCCCACGCAGTGGAGCCTTCTACACTCAGCTCTCCCTGGGCTCTTCCCTGGGGCCGTCCCAGAAGCCCCCAGTCCCTGGGCAGGAGGTTCTGCAGATCGCAGATCCGGAGGGGAAGACTGAATGATGAGTACTCAGGATGAGGCGGCGCCCCACCCACTGGGCTGCTGCTGACACACCCTGGCGCACTCTGCCCTCTGCCCCTCACCTTCGTCCTCCAGCGTGGGATAGCTGCGGGCCCCCCGCAGGTCGTACTGGGCCTCCTCCCGCTCGCTGGGGATTTGGCTGGCCGAGAAGGCAGCTGTGGGCCCCAGGGGTTTCACAGCCAGCAGGGCTCCGCCGCGCCCCTTCTTGGAGGGCGAGGACTTCAGGGCTGCAGGGGAGGGTGGGTGTTGGCGCTTGGGGCTGCTGGGGGCTCATAGCAAAGGCCAGACAGGGCCGCTGCCCGAATATACCCATGTCCCTGAGACCCACCAGGCCCCTGCCCATCCCTGAGGCCAGGAAGCAGCCAAGCCTCTTGGTGGAAAACCGGGCTCTGCCCGCGGAGGGACTGAGAGCCTGAGTTGCCTGTCCTGCCCACCCGACCGTCTCTATGACACACACTGGGACCCTGGCACAGTGCCTGCCCCTCCCGGGGTCCTGCAGACCTGTGACTCCCGTCTATCCAGCTGGCCAGGGATGCCTGCAGGCTTTATCCCCTTCCATGTGTGGCCCAGCCCGGGCAGGGCCCCCATTTTCAGATGGACACTGACAGTCTTAGACAGCACCAGGTATTGTGGTTAGAGAAGCCAATGGTTCAGCACGTAGGGCCTGAGCCCAGATCCAGGCTCGCCCGCTGACTGTGTGGCTCAGTCTCTCTGGGCCCCGTTGGCCGATCTCAGCAGTGGGGTGTGGTGCAGCAGGTGATGCCCACACAGGGCCGGGCCTGTCCTCAGTGTTGTGCGAGCTCTGCCTCCTCACCAAGCTCTTGTGACCTCTGCCCCCAGAATGACCCACACAGCTCCTGGTAAACAGTAGGTGCTCAGTTTGCCTTGTGCAGCTTCCTACAGTCACCAAAGGCTGGCAAACAGCCCTGGATGACTGGGAATGATCCTGTGGCATCAGTCCCAGAGGGTGGGGTGCGGGGACAGGCTCGACAGCCAGCTCTCTGGAGACAGATCCCGATGCGTGGTGTCTGCCAATTCCCACGGTGTCAATGAGAGGGGGTCCCTGGCCTCGGGGCCGGGAGCAGGTAGGTGTGCAGGCCGGGAAGAGCAGCCTGACTGCAAGTGCCGGGCACTGGCGTGCCTGTCCCTGCTGTCTCCCAGCAGCAACCCCGTGGGTGCGGACCCGCAGATCATTCATGCCCACCCAACACTTCCCAAGCACCTCTGTGTGCCAGGCCCATGCAGGATGCTGGGGAGCCCGAGAGCCTTCTACTGGGGAGGGTGGCTGAGAAACAGACCCCAGGGAGGAACCCGTCTGGCAGCAGGTGGGCCATGGGCTGAGGTCTGTGCGGGGGCCTGGAACCCTGAGTCTGCGTCCAGATGCTACAGTGGCCCATGAGGGGAAGCTGAGCCCTGAGAAATGGGGACCTCCCCTGGGTACCCTGTGGGTGAACCCTGAGTCCCCACCTTCCCCACCATTGTTTGCCCTGTGACCTCCCCGGCCACGCCCTGCTATGCCAGCCTCCTGGGTTCCCTGCCCGGGATGCGTTTCCGTGGTGATGGTGATGCTGTTGGAGCCCCACACAATGAGCTGCCTGCTGGGCCAGGCCCGCCCATCCCATATATCAGCACTGTACCCTCACAGTGCTGTGCCAATGGGGAAACCGAGGCACAGAGGGAAGTGCCTGTTCAAGGCCACAAGGCAGGACGAGGCCAGGCCAGGATTCAGGAGTCAGGCTCCGGCGGTGGCTCCTGTGCAGAGCAAATGTCCCGACTATCCTGCCTCTGGATGAGGCCTGGTCTGAGGGGGACACAGGGGCTCTGGGTTTACTGCCTCCCCCAGAGTCCCTCCCGCCCCACAGGGCTCTCGGCCTCCCCTGGGGTCCCTCCCACCTCACAGGGCTCTTGGCCTCCCGGGTCCCTCCTGCCCCGCGGGGCTCTCGGCCTCCCCCGGGGTCCCTCCCGCCTCGTGGGGCTCAGGTGGCTTACAGGAGTTCTTCCGAAAGACTGTGTTGCTCATGAACTTGAAAAAGCGCTCGGCATAGAAGCTGGGGCGGTGGACAGACACCGTATCCTGGAAGAGAGTTGGGGGTGCCCGGGGGCAGAGGGTGCATCAACCAACAGCTGGAGACAGCCCTGGACAGACGCTGTATGTGTGCGGGGGGCACCTTCTGTGTGAAAAGGCTCGAGATGGGTCCATGGTGCTGTGGCTTCCTGGGAGGGGCTCACGGAACAGGGGACAGTGGCTCCCTCTGGGGAGGGAGACTGGGTGCCAGGGAATGGGTGGAAGCTTTTCCGCCAGAGACCTATTCGCATTTTTGACTTTTTCAACCAGCTATGAATAAAGTATTCCGGCCAGGCGCAGTGGCCCACATGGACTTGTAGGGGAGGCTGAGGTAGGATGGTCTGGCTGGGGCCCTGCTGGGATGTGACCCTTGGCCTCCCAGAATGCAGCCTCCTTTCCCAGCCTCCTTGGGTGAGGGGTGGCCACATACCAGGACTGTGAATGACTCCACCCTTGAAGGCTGCAGTGGGAGGCGGTGCCCGGCCACTGTGGGCCAGGGGACAAGGACAACCCCAGCGATGTAGGGTGGCAGCACAGGACACCCTGGCCGGCCTCCTCAGAGCAAGACAGCACTCCTATCTGCCCTAGGCTCGGGTTCTGGGCCTTGGCAAGGTCTAAGACATCCCCAGAGGCCTCTGCTGGCCGCCACCCTGACATGCTCAATGCTTGTTCTGGAAGCTCCTGCCTGGACCTTCTACACACTCTTGAAAAATGGGGGTGCCTGTTGGGATCTTGGATTCTACAGGCTGTTAGTTAGTCCTCAATGCTTGGCCCCAGGAGGTAGTCTGCGTTTGTGGAGTGATGGATGGGAGGAAGGCCAGGACGACCACCAGGAGGACAGAGGAAGGATGGGAGGAGGGGTGCAGGCGCTCACCCCATCATGGACGAGGGCCTTCCAGGTGTGCTCCAGCTTCTTGATGAACCTGTGGAGAGAGCGCCCGGAGTGGCAGCTGACATCAGCCAAGCCCTTGCCAGGCCGCCTCACTCAGGGGCCACTGTGCACCCCCGAGGACACTGGGCCATGGCCTTGAGCAATCGTGGCTGTCAAAACTCAGGGTGGCAGGCGCTCCTGGCAGGCAGTGGGTGGAGGCTCTCTGCTTAGTACCCTGCAGTGCCCAGGACGGCCCCACTCCAGAGAACCATCTGGTCCCAATGTCCATAGTACCTAGAGAGTGACCCTGTCTTTCAATATTCTAGAGCCCCAGCCAAGCACGGTAGCTCACACCTGTAATCCCAGCACTTTGGGAGGCCAAGGTAGGTGGATCACCTGAGGTCAGGAGTCCGAGACCAGCCTGGTCAACATGGTGAAACCCCGTCTCTACTAAAAATACAAAAATTAGCCAAGCATGGTGGCGCGTGCCAGTAATCCCAGCTACTCGGGAGGCTGAGGCGGGAGAATAGGGTCGACTCAGAAGGCGGAAGCTGCAGTGAGCCAAGATCGCACCACTGCTCTTCAGCCTGAGTGACAGAGCGAGACTTTGTCTCAAAACAAACAAATGAAAAACCAAAAAACAAATATTCGAGCCCCAAAGGGAGGCCTCAAACCCACTCCTTAGATTTTCTGTTTTCTTTTTTTTTTTTTGAGACAGGGTCTTGCTCTGTCACCCAGCCTGGAGTGCAGCGCAGCCATCACAGCTCACTGCTGCAGCCCTGAACTCTTGGGCCCAAGGAATCCTCCTGCCTCAGCCTCCTGAGTAGCTGGGACTGCAGGAGCACGACCAAGCTCGGTTAATTTTTTTGATATTTCGTAGAGACGGGGTCTTGCTATGTTGCCCAGGCTGGTCTCAAACTCCTGGGCTCAAGCGATCCTCCCGCCTCGGCCTCCCACAGCGCTAGATTACAGGTGTGGACCACTACGCCCAACTCACTCTGGATTTTCAAGGCGACCAGACACCTTCCTTTAGGGCTCAAGAAGGGGCAGCCAAGCAAGAGCTTTCCAGAAGGTTGAGGAAGCCCCGAGAGCTGCTGGTGCAGCTGTTTCCACAGGCAAGCGCCTCTGTGCATGGGTGTCCTGGGGGCACCCACCCACCTGTGGGGCTGCAGACCCGGGGCATCCACCTGTGGGGCTGCAGACCCGGGGCGTCCACCTGTAGGACTGCAGACCCGGGCACCCCCCGTGGGACTGCAGACCCTGGCACCCACCTGTAGGATTGCAGGATATCAATGATGCCAATGTGCAGTAGCAGCCGCTCCCCGCGGCCGTTCACAGCGGGGATCCCGCCCATCCTGGGGAGAGAGGATGAGGGCACCGTCAGCATCCCACAGAGCCGGGACTCGGGGCAGGCAGGGCTGGGGACTCTGGGGCTGGGGAGTCCACCTGCTCCCATGGGTGGCAGCTCGGCCAAGCTCTTGGAGTGGGGCCTGGCACCCGGGAATCTCCGTCCTGATGTCCCTCCATCATCCCCAGTCTCAAACCCAGGCCCAGGCGCTGCTGAGGAGTCCCAGCTAGCAGGCCCGGGCACATACCCTGCCACCACACACGTGTGCATGGACACACACATGCACACACATGTACGTGCACACACATGCACGCTGCATGCCCAGGTAGGGCCACGGGGTCTCAGGTACAGCCTGGGGAGTTAATTGTCACCCGGCACCATGCCCAGCGCAGTTAGTGAGGCCACACGTGCAGCAGCCATCCTGAAGCCACCAGGAGCCAAACCCGCTGGGCCGGGGCCCTGCACGCTCTGCTCACACCACAGGCTGGTGCGCTCACCTGCTCCCCTGCCAGGCCCACGAAGACCCTACAAACGCCAGGATGGTCTGAGGGGGAGCTGTGCCTGGCCTTGGCTCCCGCACTCCCCACAGCTACACCCTGGTTGGGGCCCCGGCTCCTCCTCTGCCATCCATGGGAAATACCACCACCTTTGCAAACCAAAGCCCAGCTGGTGGCCTAGTGCAAGCCAGCACCGCCCCTGGGGCCAGGCCAGGTGGAACTTGGTTCCACACCTGCGTGGCTCCGCTGGGGAAGGCTGCCCCCCAACCTAGGAGCCTACTTCCTCAGCTGGAAACGGGGGAAGCCCACCTCCCTCCTCCAAGGCTGCTGTGAGGACCGAACAGGTACCAAAGTGAAGGCTCGGGCCTGCCCCCACTGTCAGGGTGCTGCTGTGACCAGGGCACAATCTCAGCACTGCTATACAACACCTGTCCAACCCGCCCCCTGGGGCCACATCTGGGGACATCTGTGGTTGTCACAACTGGGGGGTGCTCCTGGCCCGGAGTGGGTGGAGGCCCAGGACGCTGCTCAGCACCCTGCAGTGCCCAGGACAGCCCCAGGACAGCCCCATACCAGCGAATGACCTGGCCCTAACATTCATAGTGTCCCCGAAGGGCTCTGTGAGAATCTCCCCAACCAAGCCCTGAGCCCTGTGAGGGCAGGGCCGGTCTGCTCCCTCTGCCCCTAGTGTCCAGCAGAGACATAACTGTAGGCCACTGAGGTGTGGCCTCCTCTCTCTACCACCGTTTCCATCTTCTGTGGCAGCATTTTTTTTTTTTTTAAGACAGGGTCTCACCCTGACGCCCAAGCTGGAGTGCAGCGGTGTGATCTCGGCTCACCGCAACCTCCGCCTGCCACGCTCACGCCTGCCACACCTTCAGTCTCCTAAATAGTTGGGACTACAGGTGCACATGCCACCATGCCCAGCTAAGTTTTATATTTATTGTAGAGAGGGGGTCTCGCTATGCTGCCCAGGTGGGTACTGAACTCCAGGGCTGAGGTAGTCCTCCCACCTTGGCCTCCCGAAGTACTGGGAGCACAGGCATGAGCCACCGTGCCTGGCCAGCAGTCACTTTGATCTGTGTGGAATCAGATTTTGCAGTCCCTCCTTTTCGTGGGCTGTGTCCTGCTGTGAGCCCTGCCTCGCCCGATCCCTCTGGCCTCCCATGCACCTTCCACACCTCTGTGGCTCCTGTCTGCACGGGCAGCGAGTGGACCCCTCTGAGTGCCACGGGGAAACGCTATCTCTATCTCATTCCTGTGGGTGGCCAGTGGCCTCGGCCCACTCACGGGTGAATGGGAAATGCTACCACCATTGCAAGCCAAGACCCGGAACCCAGCACTCAGCCTGCGGCCCGCACTATGGCCTGGCTTTGCTCTAAGGCCCTGGCGTGAGGCTCTCAGACTCTGTCTGTCACCATGGATGCCCTCGCCAGCCCTCCCTGCCTGTTTTCGCTCTGAGGCCCTGGCGTGAGGCTCTCAGACTCTCTCTGTCGCCGCGGATGCCCTCGCCAGCCTTCCCTGCCTGTTTTCACACTTGAGCCGGGGATGGGGGACCGGAGCCTGTGGGGAAGGGAAGCGGGAGGGGTTCGGAGGCCCCCCGCCCACCTACGTGTCATCCGACTCGATGGGTTCTCCGCGCGCGGCGCCGCCCTGGATGGACTCCATGGCCGTGGAGTAGAGCGCCTTCTGGCCTACTGGCCGCTTCTCGTCCGAGGTGCCCCGGGCGCCCTGCGCCTGCCGCTCACGCTCGTGCTGGTCGATGTTGTGCACACCCAGCAGCAGGCTGTAGTCCATGATCTTGAAGCTCTCCAGGACCTGGCGGGACAGATGGGCAGGAGCACACCATGCCGTCAGCTGTCTCCACCCCCACCACAGCTCCTGGAGCTTATGGGGGCCTCAGCCTGGACAGCTCCGTGGGCTCGGGTGTGAGGGATGGAGTCCCACGGCCATGCAGGGGTGGGGGTTCTAGTATTATCCCGAGGGATGGAGGGGCTGCGGTCACACAGCGGCATCAAGGCGGGCCAGAGTGGGGCTTCCAGCCTCACAGCAGGCCGCCCCAGGCACTGGGACGGGGACTCCCTCCCTGGCTTTGCTCCTTCCTGAGAGACAGGGGGCCAGGCCTATGCTCTGACCAGCCCAGGCCCGTGGGCAAGGACCTGCCAGCCTGACAGGTGACACCCAGGTGCGTGGATGCCCAGGTTAGCCTTGAGGCCCCTGAGCGGTCTGCACAGTTCTCTGGGGGTGTGGGTCAAGTTCTCAAAGGGGTCGGGGAGCTAGGGGTGGTCAGCAGGAGGGCCTGGGTGGAATGGGGGAGCTGGGAGCTGACAGGCTGGGGCCTCCCTCCTTGGCTCCATGCCTCGAAGCTGCCGGGGTGGGGCGGGGACGATGGAGCTAACACAGGGAGAGGAAGAGCTGCGTGCATCGTTCTTTCCCTAATACAGAGCCGGTGCAGGCTCCACGGGGACAGGAGCCAGACCCCCCACCGGACAGACATGGGCCCTTGCCATGGCCTGCAGAGCGGGCAGTCATCCCATTTGATGGGTGAGGAAACTGAGGCACAAGCTCTCATGGCTGGCCGGGAGCTCTGGGCTCGTGACCACAGCATCTGAAGGCTGGGCTCTCTTCTTGGGGGGGTGGGGGGACTCTACCACTGCCACCATGTAACCTCCAGAGGAACCGCTTCTTCGCGGTGCAGACACTCCCAACCCCCAAGGGCTGGGTCTGGAGACATAAGTTTCCTGTTTTCTTTGTGAGACAGGGTCTCACAATGTTGCCCACGCTGGTCTTGAACCCCTGGGCTCAAGCCATCTGCCTGCCTCCCAAAGTGCTGGGATCCCAGGCATGAGCCAGTGTCCAACCACGTTTTAGGTTAAGACCATAAAAGCCTGAGCTGCTTCCGGATCCCACGTTGGGGTGGGGCCTGCTGTGGGCTGCAGGGCAGCTGGGCCTCAGCCTGGCACCCTCCCTGGCCCTGCCTGCCTGGACCGTGGCCTCACCAGGCAGTCCCACCTGCCACCCTCCCTCCCCCGCCCGGGCCGGGCCCTCACCAGACAGTCCCGCTGCAGCGTCTTGACCAGGGCGCTGAAGGTGTCGGCGTCCAGCAGGAGCCCCTCGGGCATGTCCTGCATGAAGTCCAGGTCCTTGTAGGTGGGGAAGCTCTTCTCCTTCTCCTTCTTGCTGGCGCGCCGCTTGTAGGTGGAGCCCTTGAGGTCGAACTTGAGGTGCATCTTGACCACGCGGGGCAGGATGTTGTTCATGACCACCACGCGGATGTTCTTGCCCCCCGACTGCACGCAGTACAGCCCGTAGAACTTGGGTAGCAGCGTCCGCGGGTTCTGGTTAAGGTTCTGCCAGGGGAAGAGGGGACGTCATGGAGGGCGGCCGGGCCACAGACCTACGGGGGCGGGCAGAGCTGGCCTCTGCCTTAGGGGGCTCATGGATGCCCCTGGTCAGCCCCCCTCTCTCCCCAGACGCCCTCAGGGACCTCTTTCCTCTGCAGGTGCCCAGCTGACCTTCCCACAGCACCCCGACTCTCACAGGCCACAGGGTCTCCCCGCCCAACTGTGAGCTCCAGGAGAGCCAGGCCCCGAGGCAGGCGCTTCTGTTCCATCAGAGGCTTCCACACTCCCTGCCTGCCCACAGGACATCGCCCTGGCTGGGCTTGCCTGTTGGGAGGTCTGGAGGCCGGAAACACAATGCTCTATCCTAAAATACATACGTACACATACATATATGTATATGCACACACGCACACACACACATGCACATACACACAGTGTGCACACACACATGTATTTTCTTGAGACAGGGTCTCACTCTGTCGCCCAGGCTGGAGTGCAATGGTGCGATCACAGCTCACTGCAGCCTCAACCTCCAGGGCCCAAACCATCCTCCCAGCTCAGCCTCCCAAAGTGCCAGGACTCCGGGCGTGAGCCCAGCCTCTATGTTGGTTATGCTTTGCTGTGTTGGACTGATCAACTCGGACCTTCACTCCAAATCTGGGTCCCCAGGCACAGGTCTGGGTCCTGTTCTGCCCTGTAGACCCCAAGCAGGCACTGGGTGACCCAGGGGCACCCAAGTGAATCAACAGCTCCCCCTGCCCAGAGCCTCTCAATAACGAACCCAGTGGTTTGCTGCCCAGGTTTTGGGGTTGGGATGGACCCACAGGGAGAGAAGTCGGGGGCACGGCCTCAGGCACCAGCCTGGGCAGGCTCAGCAAACTCCAGCCCCTGGGCCAAATCTGGATGCCACCTATTTTTATAGGGCTATGAGCTAAGAATGGTTTTTCCAGTTTTAAAAAGTGGAGAGGGCCGGGTGCGGTGGCTCACGCCTGTAATCCTAGCACTTTGGGAGGCCGAGGTGGGTGGATCACCTGAGGTCAGGAGTTGGCCTAGCCAACACGGTGAAACCCCGTCTCTATTAAAAATAAAAATTAGCTGGGCGTGGTGGCACATGCCTGTAATCCCAGCTACTTTTGAGGCTGAGGCAGGTGAATCGCTTGAACCTGGGAGATGGAGGTTGCAGTGAGCCGAGATTGTGCCATTGCATTCCAGCCTTGGCGACAGAGCAAGACTCCATCTCAAAAAAAAAAAAAAAAAAGTGGTGAAGAGGCCAGACGTGGTGGCTCCCACCTGTAATCCCAGCACTTTGGGAGGCCGAGACAGGCAGATCATGACATCAGGAGATCGAGACCATCCTGACTAACACGGTGAAACCCTGTCTCTACTAAAAATAAAAAAATAGCTGGGCGTGGTGGCGGGCGCCTGTAGTCCCAGCTGCTTGGGAGGCTGAAGCAGGAGAATGGCTTGAACTTGGGAGTGGGAGACTGCAGTGAGCCGAGATCGCGCCACTGCACTCCAGCCTGGGCGACAGAGTGAGACTCCGTCTCAATAAATAAATAAATAAATAAATAAATAAATAAATAGATAAATAAGTGGGGAAATAGAGAATAGTCTTTGATGACACGTGAAAGTGATATGGAATTTGCATTTCTTGGTCTATACATAACACGTATGGGCACATGGCCGTGCCCGTACATTCTCATGTGGTCATGGCGGCTTGGTGCCACACAGGCAGAGCTGAGGCCTGGAGACATAGGACACTGGCTCGCAGAGCCAAAAGCACTCACTCTCTGGGCCTTTAAAGATTGAGTTTGCTGAGCCTGATCGAGGGAGCCCGGGCCCCTCACTAAGCATCACAGAGAGTGGATGGAGGAGGGCTCAAAGGAGAAACTGAGTCACAGGTTGCACGGCGCTGCCCAGAGCCGGGCAGCAGCTCAGGCCCGGCCACATGGGAGGCGCCCACCTCGTCTGGGCGAGTACCGGAATCCCAGACCAGGGAACACAGCCGCAGCCGCCGGCTCCTCCTCCCGCTCCCGGGGCCTGACGCGCCCTTTCTGTGAGTCACGCGGGGTGAGAGGGGGGCCGGATGGAGCTGCCTCACGCCTGCCCGAGCAGCTGGTCTTTTGTGGGGTGCCAGCCGGTGGCCCGTCCCCTCCTCTCTGGATCCCTCTGAGGCACCCTTGGGCTGCTTGGGCCTCCGTGGCAGCTGAGAGACACTGTCCACGGGCCGCCGCTTCTGGGGCCCACGGCTCATAGGGGTGTTGGCCAGGTGGGGATGGGGAGGCAGGCAGGAGCCGATGCCCACCCAGCCCTGCCCGGGGATGGCCCTCAGGGCGTGTGGCCACAGGAGGAAGAGAGGGCAGCTCCTGAACACTGGTGACTGGTGCTGGTGAAGCCTGACGGGGGACCCCCGAGGGTGAGTCCCTGGGGCCCAAGATGCCTCTCGCTGCGCCCCAAGGACGCCTGCTTGCCCAAGCCTTGCAGACATCTGCTCCTGTCGGCCGGGAGAAGGGGGCTGATGGAGGAGCCGTCCACCCCGCAGGGCGAGCCACGCACCATGTAGTAGCCGGGGAGCAGCTTCTGCAGGAACTCAGCCTCCTTGTGCATGACAGTCTTGATGATGAACTCGTCGTCGCTGGTGACGTAGAAGAGGGAGCCGCTGGCACCCGGGTTGGACAGCTCGATCAGCGGCTCATTGCACAGGGAATACTGGAAGCAGAGGAGGCAGGTCAGCGGGCCCTGAGCTGCTGGACACACAGATGGCACTGGCTTCCGTCTGCCCAACAGCCCCAGGACCTGACGACGTGTCGCTGCGTTTTACAGATGTGGAAAGAGAGGCTCAGAGAGGGGGAGCGACTTGCCTGAGGCCAGCCAGCAAGGACTGGAGCCTGAGACCGAGCTGACTCTGCAGCCCGAGGGCTGGCCTGCTAGGACGCACTCCCCAGGCTGCCTCCCGCTCTCGTTAGGAGTGGACACTGGATCGTATGGGGGTGCTGACGTGCATGGCTAAGAGGTGCTCCCAGCACCCTGCAGCTGGGTGTGGCCACAATGCCAGCTCTCCCCCATGAGTCACAAGCAGAAGCTGTGGGGTGGAACTCAGGGAAGACTCCCTAGATGGGCAACAGGCAGCTGGAGTACCTGCATATTTGCCCTTCTCTCCTTCCCACCTAGTTCTCTCCTGAGATGCTGATGTGATGGCCGGAACCTCAGCAGCCACACTGGACCAGAAGATAACCTCTGGGATGGAAGCTGCATCTCTAATGGGCAGGCCCCACTCTGGCCCCCGGCACCCCAGTCCAAGCCCTTCCTCCCCACCTCTCTGCCCCTTTTTCTCAGCCCCTGCTGTTTGTTTCATGATGTGCTCACTCTCTCTCTGCCGCCACGCCCTCTCCTAGACATTCGGCAGTAGGTCCGTGGAGGCGAAAGTTTTTTGCGTCACTGACACACGACAGGTGCTCTATTTGGGTTTTTTTTTTTTTTTTTTTTTTTGAGACGGAGTCTCGCTCTGCTGCTCAGGCTGGAGTACAGTGGCCGGATCTCAGCTCACTGCAAGCTCCGCCTCCCGGGTTTACACCATTCTCCTGCCTCAGCCTCTGAGTAGCTGGGACTACAGGCGCCCGCCACCTCGCCCGGCTAGGTTTTTGTATTTTTAGTAGAGACGGGGTTTCACCGTGTTCGCCAGGATGGTCTCGATCTCCTGACCTCGTGATCCGCCCGTCTCGGCCTCCCAAAGTGTTGGGATTACAGGCCAGGTGCTCTATTTGTTAAGGACGAGAGTGAAGATGAGACCCACGGGCGCTATCCTGCGTCTTCTGGGTATGGAGCCAATGAAGTGTGCGTGTGGTTAAGGCCATCTGGGTCACGCCCTGCAAAATTCTAACTGGTCGCAGATGAGGTCAGAGCCAGCTCCCCATCAGCGGAGTGAGGCAGGCCCGCCCAGGGTTAACGCTGGGTCCGTATCTGCCGGACAACAGAAGGGTGGTCTCTGAGTGCTGAGTGCCGCCTGCCCCGCTGGGAAGAACGCTGCTGTGCTAAGCAGGTGGGGGGTGTCCCCAGAGTCAGGAGTGGTGGCAAGTAGAAGCGAGGGGAGGCCAGGCACAGCGGCTCACCCAGCACTTTGCAATCCCAGCACCTTGGGAGGCTGAGGATCGTTTGAGCCCAGGAGTTCAAGACCAGCCTGGGCAACAGAGCGAGGCCTCATCTGCACCAAAAAACAAAACAAAACAAAACAAAACATAGGCATGGTGGCGCACATCTGTGGTCCCAGCTACTTGGGAGGCTGAGGTGGGAGGATCACCTGAGCTCAGGAGGTCGAGGCTGCTGTGAGCTGGGACAGCACCACTGCCCTCCAACGTGGGCAACAGAGTAAGAAAGACTCTGTTTCAAAAAAACCCCAACAAGTGAGGGGAACCACCTTTGGAAAATGCTGGAAGAGCCAGAGGCTTGAGGTGTGAGTTAGGTCCCCAATGCCACACATGGTCTGAGGTGTGAATGTGCTTGGGGGCCAGAGGACTCTGGAAACATGAGGTCACTTCAGGCCCAGGGCCTGGGAATGCCCCCGTTCCTCCTTGGGCTCAAGTCACCACCCCCGCCCTCCACTGCCCGAGGTGGTCTCGGGCCAGGGAACGGCGCCATCAGTTATCACACGTCGGTCAACACAGGCTGGATACTGTGGAGTCAGCAACGGCCCTGCCAACCTCGGCAGCTCAGAACAGCGAGCGTCCTTCCTCCTGCACGCGCTGCTTCTGCCATGGCCTGGCTGGGAGTGACGGTGCAGGGTGAGAGAGCCGTGTGGGGTGGACTCAGAGGCTGGAGGGAGATCTGTCCAGGCCACTGCTGTCGCCCAGCCCGGCCATCTGCCTGCCTTTCTCCGCCCACAGCCATGAGCCACAAATATCCACGGGAAACACAGAGCCCACGTGGTTCCTCCACCCTTCCCGCCGCAGCAGGACGCCCTCCAGCCTCCCCGATACAGACGCAGCAGTGCAGAGCGAGGGCGGGTCTCTCCTGGGGCTGGTGCCCTCCCTGGGAGGCCAGGGCACCCCGCCAAGCCCTGGGCCACTGTGTTCAGGTCACCTGCAGCAGGGGGCACCCCACGCAGCTGGAGTGTCCCCCCGAGGCACAAATCACTGCTCCCTCTCCACGGTGGCAGGACGGGGAGGCTGATCTCACCCGCAGAGTGGAAAACACTGCGGAAAGGCACGTTCGGCTTTGTGCAAACACCACCAACGACGGAAATTCTGAAGCCACACGGCTCATGGCAGTTGCAGGGCTGTGGCCTCCATGGGCCTCAGCTGCCACGGGGAAGCAGGCCCCATGAGTGGGTTTCTGAGCCAGGCAGTGCCAGGACAACCCCCCAAGGCCTCCTTCGTCGGTGCTGGGGCTCTCGGCAGCCGTGCCACTGACCTCGGCCTCCTCTCTACCCTCCGCTGACTGCTGGGCAGGGCTGAGCCCCACCCCGCGTCCAACCTCTGCCTTCTCCTTCCTGGCTGTCCTGAGCTGGGGCCTTGCTGGGGCCACCCCTTTTACCAGCGTGGACTGTGACCTCAGCTGTCCAATCAGAGAAGTACCGGCAACCCCCAGTGCCCCCCGAGCCCCACCTGTCCCCACTCAGGTTCAGGGGCCCTGTGGACGGCAACACGCACACTGGCCCGTCCTCCTGCCACTGGCTCATGGCCACATGCACACCACAGCCTGGACAGAGGCTGGGGGCCCCCAGGAGAATTCTCACACTCCTGGGGAGGATTCGGGGGTCACCAACACCAGGCTGGCCCCCAAGACGCTGTGGGCGCACACCCGGCCTGAGGCCCCGGAATGCGGTCTCATCGGGTTCTAGGAGAGACCCAGACGGCCCAGCTCGCCTTGTATCCGTCCACTCCTGCTAACGGACGCGGGCGCCGTCTCTGCTATGAGCCAGGCCGCCGCCTCCCATTCCCGGCCGCCTCACACGGGGGCGTCCAGGTCACCCGAGGGCCATTTCTAGGCAAAAACCCCAGCTGTCTTTTCACTCCCCACTGCCCTGCCGAGCTCAGGCAAACGCTGGGACGCTGAAGTCAGGAGGCTGGGCCCTGGTGACACAGCCTAGGGGCATGGTGACTCCCGGGCACCTGAACAGGGCTGGAGTTCTCGGGGGGTCGCATGTACCCCCGGCTGCAGCACATGCTCATTCTCCCCGGAAGAGCGCAGCCTCGGGCACTTCCTACAGCCTGAGAGAAACCAAACGCCTGCACGGTCAGCAACCACCACAGGCACAAGGAACCGACCACCGTGGGTGAGGGCAGGATCGGAGAACCACAGGCTCCCGGCCCCGGGGACCGCGCTGCCGTGACAGCCAGAACGCCAACCGCACTTGTCTGCGGAGTTCGCGTTTTCCCTGACACAAAGTCCTCAGAATGACCGGCAGGCTTGGGAAAAGGCCACCCGGAGCTTTGAGAAGTGGTGCTGGCGCTGGTGAGCTCCGGGGCCGCCGCGGTGAGCGCCGCCTTCCACACGCCTCTGTCAGGAGCCCGGATGATGGGCTGCTAGGTCAAAGGGGTTGGCCTAGATTTTGACTTTTCTAACTGGAAACAACAAAGCCACGGCTAGAGCTTGGGAGGCCCGACTCTACGCTGGCCCCCAGTGGCACCCACGTCCCAGGGCCTTGTTCTAACCCTAAGTCTGAAGATGGGTCAGTCACTTTGGCACCAGGCTGCAGAAAACTGTACCATCCCTTTGGTGAGCAGACGCTTTGATGACAAGACCCATATGACAAGGAATGGAGGAGGCTCCCAGCCAACGCCAGCCAGGACGGAGTTCTGCAGCCGCCAGCGATGTGAGCTTGGAGGCCGATCCCTCCCCCTTCCCCAGTGAGTCTCACGGAGACCCCGGCCCCGAACCTCACCACAACCCTACACCAGGAACCCAGGGAGGCTGCCCCCAGTGCCTGACCCACAGACCCTCCGAGACCCAACACATGTTCTGTTTCAAGCCAGGAAGCCCATAATAGCAAATACGCTTACCAAGTAATCGTCTGGCCGGATCCCGAAGAGCTCCCGGAAGTAGCGGAAGGCGACAGGTGCATAGGTCTTGAAACGGAAGTCCTGGAAGTGGTGGGCGGGGGTGAGGTTGCTGCCTTCACTGTGGAGGAAGGACAGGAGGAAGCCTGTGAGGGGGGTGGGCACCTCTCCCCCACCCCTGCCATGGCCCCTCCTAGTGCCTCTAGCGGCTGAGCTCCAAGGCTTCCTAGAAATGGCCCAATCCCACAAGCAACATGGGGCTCCTGATGGAACTGTCCCCCAGTAACCACCCTCCCTTCTTTCATTAACAATAGGGCCCACAGTGTTGGTCAGGCACATGGCTGCCAAGAATAGGACCACACCGCCCCAGGCTCTTGCAGCTTGGTGTGGTCATGTGACTGCACCCAGCCAATGACACAAGTGCAGCAGAAACACTGGTTATGTTCTAAAGGGAAAGGCTGTGTTGTTCTCCTTCTCTTTCCTCCTGTGGCTGGAATGCAGCCGTGATGGGAGGAGCCTGGGCAGCCACCTGGGGCCACTGGTCACAAAGCTGTATATTGAGGATGGTGGTGTGGGGTGACCAGAAGGATCCCAGGACCCCAACACCATGGAGCCTCCTGACCAGCCCTGCACTGCCCGCTGGTATTTGTAGATTGTGAAAAGAGCTTCAATCTCTATCTTTTTCTTTTTTTTGTGAGACGGAGTCTCGCCTGGCCGCTTCAGGCTGGAGTGCAGTGGCCGGATCTCAGCTCACTACAAGTCTACCTCCCCGGTTCACTTACTCCCTCCTGCCTCAGCCTCCCCCCGAGAAGTTGACTACAGGCGCCCACCGCTACCGCCATTTTTTTGTATTTTTAGTAGAGACGGGTTTCACTGCAGTTAGCCAGGATGGTCTCATCTCCTGACCTCGATCCTACTGCCTCGGCCTCCCCAAGTGCTGATTACAGGCTTGAGCCAATCAAGGCCCGCCTATCTTTCTTTCTTTTTCCTCTGTTTTTTGAGACAGAGTCTCACTCTGTCACCAGGCTAGAGGCAGTGGCCGGATCTCAGCTCATACTGCAGCTCCACCCTCCTGTGGTTTACGATTCTCCTGCCTCAGCCCCCGGGAAAGAAGCTAGACTACAGGCTCTCACTTAACCCTCGGCCTCAAGCAGGGTTTTTTTATTTTTATTTAGAGACGGCGCTTTCACCAGAAAGCATAGGATGTGGTCTTGATCTCCTGACTGATCCACCTGCCTCTGCCTCCCAAAGTGCTGATTACAGGCTTGAGCCACTGTGACTTGGCCTCTTTTTCCCTGTTCTAAACTGCTTACACTGGGTCCTGATTTAGCAGCAAAACCAATGTCCTGCTGACAGAGGCCAGAGCTCAAGGCCAAGGAGGCCTGGTGAGGGGCCAGGTGCTGCTTTCAGCAGAGAAGGGCGGCCAGGACAGGCCACTCCATGTCACAGCTTGGCGCGCAGCCGGGTGAGGCCTCCTGAGGCCCCGGCCCCGCCCCACCTGGGGAAGAAAGATGCTCTCCCACCACGTAGGAAGTCCTGCATGGAGCACATCGCCGTGCCTTGGAGCCCAGGTGGCCTGGGCAGTGTGTAGCCATGCCCAGCTGGATGGCTACCTTCAGGGTAGAGGAGGTGGTCTATGGGAGACTCCAGAGGCCAGGGCCCCCTGCCACCCCGCTGCCCTGCACCCGCCTATGCACCAGGGGTGGAGACCGTGGTCCAGCTGCAGCTCGGGACTTCGCAGACCTGCCAACCCTCCTCCCCCGTGGCCTCGGGTCTGTCCTGCAGCTGTTGAGCCATGGACATCAGGCCAAGTAGCTACCCTCCCTTTGGCCACACAGCCAGGACAGGGCTTGGCTGTGGCTGCTGCACTGCTGGCCACCAGCCCCTCCAGTCCTGTTGGCTAGCTAGGTTCTAGGAAGGTTCTCACATTTTGAAACAGCTCCAAATTTTAGCAAGGGCTGGTTCACTGTCAGGGTTTTGTTTTAGGGGTACCGCTTTACATGGAGATGCCTTTGTGACTACTTTCAGCACGCCTTCTGATGGGTTCCTGCTAGCTGCCTTCTAAGTAATGCAGCGGGTCACACTGGGGTAACCCATATATGGCCAGCTTCAGGCCTCAGTTTCCTGCCTGTAGACAGGACGGGTACAATGGTTCTGGCCTCTTTGGGAACATGTGGTGTCAGCTACAGCATATTTTTGTTTATTTTTGAGACAGGTTTGCTGTGTCACCCAGGCTGGAGTGCAGTGGCTGATCCCCAGCTCACTGCAAGCTCCACTCTCCCGGTTCACACTCCATTCTCTGCCTCAGCCTCCTAAGTAGCTGGGACTACAGGCGCCCGCCACCACGCCTGGCTAATTTTTTGTATTTTTAGTACAGACGGGGTTTCACCATGTTAACCAGGATGGTCTTGATCTCCTGACCTCGTGATCCGCCCGCTTCGGCCTCCCAAAGTGCTGGGATTACAGGCGTGAGCCACCGCGCCTGGCCGTTATTTTATTTATTTATTTTTTTGAGACAGAGTCTTGCTCTGTTGCCCAGGCTGGAGTGCAGTGGGGCGATCTCGGCTCACTGAAGCCTACGCCTCTCAGGTTCAAGTTATTCTCTGCCTCAGCCTCCCGAGTAGCTGGGATTACAGGCACGCGCCACCACACCTGACTAATAATTTTTTTGTATTTTTAGTAGAGACAAGGTTGCGCCATGTTGCCCAGGCTGGTCTCCAACTCCTGACCTCAGGATCTAACCGCCTCAGCCTCCCAAAGTGCTGGAATTCCAGGCGTGAGCCACTGCGCCCTGCCAGCTGCTGTTATATTTGCCACCAGCATTGTCAGCATTATTCTCACTGTGTGCTCTCGGGGCCATGTTCACGTCAGCCCTGGGAAGCTGGCCCATACCTCTGGTCTCTAACTCTGGCCTCCAGTCCTCCCGTCGCAGGTGCGAGGGGGCAGGGAGGGAGGTCGGGAGTTGGTTTCTGCCACTGCCCAGGTTCGGTCGCTGCCTCCCTCCTAAGCCACACTCTGGGTGGTGGGGGTCTGGCCTGCACGTTCACCTCCCCGAGATGCCACGGACAGAACAGACATGTGCCCGGAGATAACGTACAAATGGCCCTGAAGCCCGCAAAGACGCTCCATGTCACTGGGTACCAAGGGAAAGCAAATCAAACCACAGGGAGGCCGTGCGCGGTGGCTCACGCCTGGAATCCCGGCCACTCGGGAGGCCAGGGTGGGAAGATCGCCTGAGCCTAGGAGTTTGAGACCAGCCTGGGCAACGTGGCAAAACCCCTGTCTCTACAAAAACAAACACACAAAAAAACACCTTGAAGAGACACCACCTCACACCCACCCACGAGGACGCCAGAATCAGAGACAACAATCACGAGGGCTGGTGAGGATGCAGGGACACCGGGCCTCAGTCACCGCTGCTGGGCGTGGAAAATGGTACAGCGGCTGCGGAGAACAGTTTGCAAGTTCCTCAAAAGTGACACTGAGTTACATGTGACTTGGCAGTTCTGCTCCTGGGTGTCTGCCCAAGACAAACGAACACACATATCCACACACAGACTGACACACACGTGTCCTCAGCAGCACAATTCACAACGGCCAGGAGTGTGAACCACGCCAGCGTCCACGACGCAGCAAAGGACAAGCGCAGCACGGGCGCCCCACGTGCCAGAACACGACTCAGCCGTGAACAGGAGCGAGGCTCTGCCGCGGGCCCCAGCGCGAATGAACCCTGAGGACGCCACGCTCAGTGAGAGACGCCAGACACAGAAAGCCACACTGTGTGATTCTATTTCCATGAAACGTCCAGGACAGGCCAATCCACAGCAGCAGGAAAGGGATGCGGGGTGCCGGGGCTGGGAGTGGGGGATGGGGGGCGACTGCTAATGGGGACAGGGTTGCTATTTGAGCTGATGGAATGTTCTGGAATTAGAGGTGATGGCTGCACAACTCTGCAAATGCACTAAAAGTCATTTACTGCACACTTTAAAGGCTGAATTGTACAGTATATGAATCACATCTCAGTAAAACAGTTATTTTTGAAAAAACAAGCCCTAGATGGGGGTGGGAACAGAGCGGGGGTCAGGCTTCCTACCAACATGGTGTGAGCCAGACACACCAGAGTGTCCCGTCCACCGCCCGAGGTGGTGGCGGGGCCCGTAACCCCTCTCCCTCACCAGAGCCGAGAGCCCAGGCTCTGCCCAAGGTTTCAAGGACTCAGAGCCGGGCAGACATTGCAGCCAGGCTGAGCCACGGAGCACACTGCCCAGCCGCCCGGCAAGGACAGCAAACAGCGGGGCCTTGTCCAGGACTGAGGACTCGAGTCTCTGCCCTACACAGCCCACACCTGTCCCTGTGCAGACCCTGGTTTGTGTCGGGGGTGACGGGCCCCATCGATGGTACCAGTGGGAACTCCCGCCCCTCCGCTCCCTCCCGTTCCCCCCAGCCAGCTAAGGGGAGCGAGGAACCTTCTTGTAGGTGGTTTCGCCAGATGCGTCCACACCTCGATGGCCCAACTTCTTCCCATGGCCAGGGCCCGGCTGTGCCGTCATCGACAGGGCCTGGGAAGAGGAAGCAGGAAGCGTTAACTCCGTGAGGAGCACACCCAACGGGGCAGGGTGTGCTCTGAAACCCTGGGAAGAAAGAGTTTAGTTGTTGGGCCCAGCAGGGGTGCACAGGGCAGGGGGCAGGTCCGGGCAACTCCGAGATGCAGCAGGAGGTCCCTCACCCACGGGCGCCTAGTGGGCTGGCTGGGGCCCCTCAGTGTCCCACACTGGACACCCAGAAGCGCTCACTCTGTGGTGGAGACCTCTGGGTCCTCGAGAAGGGAAAGAGGATTGGGCAGCCCCAGCCCCCTAACTTCAGGGTCTCCCCCAGGTGCTGTGGACACTGGGGCTGGACTGTTCTTTGGGGTGCTGAGCAGCATCCCTGGCCTCCACCCACTCCATCCCAGGAGCACCTCCCAGTTGTGACAACCACAGATGTCCCCACACAACTCTGTGAATGTACCAAAAGTCATTTACTGCACACTTCAGAGGGTGAGCTGTATAGCATGTGAATCACATCTCAGTAAAGTGGGTATTTTTTAAAAACAGGACCGCGGGCACCTGTAGTCCCAGCTACTCGGGAGGCTGAGGCAGGAGAATGGTGTGGACCCGGGAGGCGGAGCTTGCAGTGAGCCGAGATTGAGCCACTGCACTCCAGCCTGGGCGACAGAGCGAGACTCCGTCTCAAAAAAAAACAAAAACAAAAACAAAAACAAAAAAACAGGACTGAGGTGGGGGTGGGAACAGAGCGGGGGTTAGGCTTCCTGCCAACACGGTGTGAGCCAGGCCAGCCTCAGCGCGTCCCATCCACCACCTGAGGTGCTGGTGGGAGTCGTAACCCCTCTTCCTCACCAGGGCCCCTAACTGTGAGACCCCTGGGGTGGAAGGATTGTAAAGAGCATCTCGTCCTTGAGGGAGATGGTCTCACTGGCCAGGGTCAGGCCCGGCTCCTACAAGCTGTCGGGCAGCGCAGGCATCCCAGCACATGGGTGAGCTGCCAACCCCAGGGGGCCTCAGCCTGCTACCCTCGTGGGAGGATGTGAAGAGGGGCCGTGGGAGCCTGAAGGGACACAGAGGCCAACCAAGGAGAACAGCCCCGCCTGGCACCATCATATAAGGAGCACCACTGCGTTTGCTAGGAGAGGCCACGGACCCTCCACTGGCCAGACCCCATCCCACTGCTATCGGCCCCAGAGACGCTCCTGCAGCCCTGACCCCTGCCCTGCCCTCCCTCCGCAGCCGACGCTGCTCAGCCATGTTCCATGCATTCTCCTGGGAGGCCACCAGGGGGCAGACTCTCCCCAGTAATTCATCCCGCCACCCGCGCCACCCTCCACACTGCCCCCAGGCCGGGGGACTCTGAAGAAGGATCCCAGGGTCCCAGGCCTGGTGGACAAAGCCCTCCCACCTCTGGCTATGGACGCAGGGCCCAAGGGCGGCCCAGGTGGGGCGGGTGCCTTGGGGACTCCTCCTGGGAATGGGGCTCAGGATACAGGTGCCCTGAGGACTGCAAGCGGGAAAACAGGAGATGCAGCAGCTCGAGCGCCCTCGGCGGACGGCCCACCCCACTGCGCCCACTGGGGTTGGGAAGAAGGCCACTAGGTGCCACGGGGCTGGCAGAAGCTGCAAAGGCAGGGCCACTGTGCAGAGAAAGCTCTCCGGAGAAGAGAGGCAGCAATGACAGGGCATGGAAAGGACCCATCTACACGCACATGTGCACACACACAGGCAAACATGCACACAAGCAAACACACGTGCACACGTGCACACAGGCAAACATGCACACAAGCAAACACACGTGCACACGCGCACACAAACATGCACACCAGCAAACACACGTGCACACACGCACACAGGCAAACACACATGCACACGCGCACACAGGCAAACATGCACACAGGCAAACACGTGCACACGCACACACAGGCAAACACACGTGCACACGCGCACACAGGCAAACACGTGCACACGTGCACACAGGCAAACATGCACACAAACGTGCACACACACACAGGCAAACATGCACACAAACACATGTGCACATGCGCACACAGGCAAACATGCACACAGGCAAACACGCACACAGGTAAACACACGTGCACACAGGCAAACACACGTGCACACGCGCACACAAGCAAACATGCACACTGGCAAACACACGCACACACAGGCAAACATGCACACCTGCAAACACATGTGCACACAGGCAAATGCACACAGGCAAACGCGCACACGCACACAAACACGCACACGTAGGCTGCACACAGCCTGTGCACTACGCCTGTGTGGCTCACAGACACCGATGGTATGGGTGGAGCTGGTAGCCTCAGGCATCGCCCTCTGGGCAGCATCTGACCCTCCAGCTGGGTCTTCCATTCCTGCCCCCAGTGCCCCTGTGAGAGCTGCTCTCTCCCCACCGCCCACCCCCCAGAGTCCTGGCTCCACGTGGCCTGGAACCCAGAGAAGCCCTTCCTGCCCCTGCAGCCCTGACCAGGCACCCCTGCCACTGGGGGCGCGGCCCCTCAAATGCGGGGCCCCCTCCTCCATCACAGAATTTCACCCTGACCTCTCAAGACACGGCTGGCACAGACCTCATGTTCATCCTGCCTGTGGACACTGGATGGCATCTGGGGCCCAGAAAGGTGCGGTGAGCTGCCTCAGGCCACACAGCTTCTCCACGGGTAGGGAGGAAGCGGTCAGGGTGGGGACCCCAGGCCCTTCGTCCCCTCCAGACACTCACCTCTGTTGGGGCTGCCTTCTTCTGAGCCAAACCTGCAGAAGAGACAAACCGGTATCAGACAGGAAACTGGGGACCCCCCGGGAGCCCTGGGCCCAGCCCCCGGCCCATCTCCTGGCCCCCCAGGCCTGGCGTGTGTAACTCTGCATGGGGCCTGTCTCAAGGCTACACACACGTGAAGACATGGACTGAGTGTGCTGGGAGGATGTGATGAGGGCGGGGGCCGCTGAGATCTGCCATGGTCACCCTGGTTGGCGGTCACTGGGGCCTAGAGCAGGGCAGAGGCTTTCTAGCTTCAGGGAGGTGGGCAGCCGGTGACGCCCAGGCTTGGCACCCACCATGAAGGGCCTGGGGCTTGGACCTGCCTGGAGGAGGGGAGGGGAAGTGGGGAGCAAACTTCCCCCGGCTCTTGACCCCCTTCACGCCCAGACATCAGGTTCTGGGCAGTCACCGGCTGAGCAGGTCTGAACTGACTAAGCCCCGCTTCCCCAGAGGCAGGTGCCAGGAGAGGCTCGGGCATGGGGAAATCAGGTGCCAGCGTGGGGAGTGAGGGGTGCAGGCCCCTGCTGGGGCGAGGGCAGGCTGGAGTTGTGGGGAGCGCCCAGCAGCACCCAAGCAGCTGCAGTCAGTGGGAGTTGGCCAGGGGTCCCCAGGGCTGGCGCCCTCCCCATCCCTCTCCAAGGTGAGGTTTGTGGAACGATAAGGGAGCCTGCGAGGAGACCCCCAACCCTGCCCTGGGTCCTGGGCCCACAGCCTCCGGTCAGCGCCTGCAGCAGGGCCTGGGCCGCAGCTCCAGAGAGGACGAGAGACAAGAGGGGCCTGCTGGGTTCAGCTCCAGAGAGGACGACAGGGGCCTGCTGGGTTGAGCCAAAGCTCCGTCCACACAAGGAGGCTGGGACGAGGGGAACAGGCGAGACTCGGCTCCTAGGACCCAGGACCACATTCGCAACCCTGGCTCCCAGCAGCGGGGCCCTGGGGTCCTCATCTGGAGAATGGGAACAGACTCTACAGCTGTGATTACGGGCCCTGAGACCGACGGGAGATGATCCTGGGGGACTTGGGAGTCCGATGTCCTCACAGGGTCCTCACGAGAGGAGGTAGGCGGGTGAGTCAGAGAGAGAGGGGAAGAGGCTGTGCCGTGGCTGTGAGGGGGGAGGAAGGAACCTGAGCCGACAGGTGTGGGCGCCTCTAGACGCTGGGAAAGGCAGGAAACGGATTCTCCTCTGCAGCCTCTGGTGGGCCCAGCCCTGCCCACAGCTTGACTCTAGGCTGGTGAGGCTGTTCTGGGGCCGGACTCCTGGCCCTGGAGCCCTGAGGCGGGCAGTGGTGTCGGTGACTGCAGGGAGCGCACGCACTGGCATCCACCACGCGGGCCCTGAGCAGACCTGGCCTCGCCCTCAAGGGGCTCACGGTCCACAGGGGTGGGCGCAGGGCTAGGTGTTTGATGTGGGGTGACAGGTGGGGTGCGGATCAGCAAGGGAGGCTTCCCTGGGCTGGTCGTGTCTAAGCTCAGTGCCGAACAAGGATGCCGGGGGAGCAGGAGGGATCCAGGCGGAGGGAGCCGCGGTGCAAAGGTCACACGGTGGCTGAGGCGGCCACGCTGCTGCATGGATCACAGCAGCGTTCTCCAGGCTCACGCAGAGGCGGCTGCCGAAGGGGAGCGCCTCCCTGTTGGATTCCAATGCTGGCACCACCCGGGGCCCAGGGCATGGAGACAAATGTGTCTTGAATCACACAGGGGCTGTGGGGCAGGGCTGACTCCGCCCCAGCACTGCCTGTACCTTCTCACTCCATTCCCCAGTCCTAGAGGAACAGGCTGAGGGTCGGGGAAGGGAGGGCTGGCCAAGGTCCTGCAGCTGGGGGTGCTGAGGCAGGCCCTCAAAGGGGATTATTATGAGCCCGTGGAGACGCTCGGGCTGCGCCGGGATGCGGGCAGGAGGGTGTGGCACGTGCCCTGCTCCGTGGGGCTCAGCCCTCTGGCTGCCTCGCTGCTCTGGGCTGGGCAGCAGTGCATTGGAACTGGTCTGGCCCTGGCTTCCAGGCCAGCAGGGGAGGCCAGGACACGTGAGGGGCCAACTGGGCGAGGCTCAGGGAGGTGCAGACAGGTGAGGAGGTGGCTGTGGAGTCCGGGGTGCAGATGGGGACCGTCGGGGGTGGGGACCCGGCTGGGGGTGGACTGGGGAGAGGGGACAGAGGAGAATTTCCCGAGACAAGAAGTCTTTCTGGACCAAGGCCTCACAAAGCCAGCAAAGCACGCAGAGGGAGGGAGCCCCTCTGTTCTAAGACACGGAAAGAGACTGTCAGAGGGAGGGGTGAACCCACCCAAGGTCACGCCGAAGGAGAGTCAAACCCGGGCCTGGGTCATCGACGCCCCACCCTGTCAGTGCCCCTCGGCCCCCTGTGCTGCTCTCAGTGGGTGCACGGGAGACCCACGTGTCCCATCTAGAGGCCGCGCGCGGCGACCGCCCTGCCGTCTGAAAATACGTCCACCGCAGGCACTGAAGGAACTGAAGGCACTGAAGGCACGACTTCGCTCTGCTGCCAGGTCAGAACCGCCAGGGACCCGGCGAAAGCACGAGGTGGAAAACTTTGCTGGGGTCAGGAGCCTCGGAGCAAGGGGCAGCCTGGGGAAGGGGCCAGGGTCAGGAGCCCGGGGCAGCAGCAGGCCGGGGAAGGGGCCGGGGTCAGGAGGCTCAGGGCAGGCCAGGGAAGGGGCCGGGGTCAGGAGCCTGGGGCAGCAGCAGGCCGGGGAAGGGGCCGGGGTCAGGAGCCTGGGGCAGCGGCAGGCCGGGGAAGGGGCCGGGGTCAGGAGGCTCAGGGCAGGCCGGGGAGGGGGCCGCATCTGAGACGCTGGTGGGGCCCTGTTGTCGTGATCAGTCCCCATGCCTGCCTGGGGGTGCGGGGTTGGACAGTGTCCCCCCGACGTTCACGTCCTTCCAAGAACCTCAGCCTGCAACCTTATTTGGAAAGACAGTCTCTGCTGATGTCACTGGGTAAGATGAGGTCGTGCCGGAGTAGGGTGGGCCCTGGATCCGCTGCTGTCCTTATAAGAGAAGCCGCTCGGAGAGGCCAAGATGCCATGTGGGGTGGAGGCGGGGAGGGCACCGCTCCTGCAGGCCCAGAGACGCCAAGGATGCCTGGAGGCACGCGGAGCAGAGGGGCATGAAGCTTCTCCACGGTGGGTCGGGAGGGTGCAGCCCTGCCCACTCCTGGACCTCGGGCTTCTGGCCTCCAGAGCAGAGCCAGAACAAATGCCTGTTCCAGGCTTGCTGCTCCAAGCCCCCCAGTCCCAGGGACTTTGTCTGGGCAGCCCAGGACCTCACACTGGGCGTGGCCCTCCAGTGAGGACCCCAGTCCTGCATGGGAGGGGGCGTACTTCTCGAGGCAGCCAGAACAGCGGAAGGGTCCTCCCCTCGGGTCACCTGGGCGCCCTGCGGGGCTGGGTGGGCACCTGGAAGGGCCATGGAAGGAACTGGGGGACGGACCGCGGTGCTCACTGCAGGGGCGGGGGCGGGGACGGAGGGAGGGAGGTGACTCAGGATTCCGGCTGCCTGCCCTGGTGCAGGGAAGGACGGGGCTGCTTCTCCGTCCTTCCAGAGGACAAGGCTGGTCGCCCCAGGTCTCTGACAGGCCACACAGGGCCTGCTCTGGGCTGCGGGGGGCGGAAGGTGCTGGATGCTGACGTGATGTTTGGGTTGGTGCCCTGGAGCAGAACAATTCACGGTTTTACGTCCAGGGTGTGGGGGAAGGAAAAGAAGAGAGGGCAGGAAGCCAGTGGTGGGCCGGGGCGGGACATTCCAGACCTCATCAGGGGCCTGGGCGTCCCCCTGCTCGGCCTGTCTGGGGCCTCCCTGCCCACAGTCCTGACTCTACTCCCGAAACCGCCCCTCTGGGGCTCCCCCACACCCACTTGGGTGACTCAGCTGTTTTCCTCAGTGGCCCCGAGGCTGAGAGGTCACAGCCCTCGGGTCCACCCCTGCCCGGACTCTCCCAGGCTCCCTATTGCCCCGGGACTGAGTGGACACGGTGAGGCCCTCCAGACCCGGCACTGCTGACCTCACCAGGCACCTCAGGGTCACCTGCATTGGGTCTAGGCCCCTTGCCTCAGTTTCCCTTCCTGGTTCCACATCTTCACCTGCCCAACTCGCCTGAGCTGGCTGACAAGGGGGAGAGGAGAGGGACGGCCAGCTCGGGCCCTGCTGGGAACGGCCCTGCACTGGGGGCCTGTAGGTTAAGGGACTGGCCAGGGCCGAAGCACCAAGGCGGGGGTGGAGCAGGACGGGGAGGGGATGCAGTCGGTTGGGGGACCCCAGGGAAAATGTGGGGCTCCCAGGGCAGGCAGGCAGGGACAGCAAGGGGAGACCAGAGCCGAGTGTCCTGTGGAGGAGAGGGGACAGGGGAGGAAGCAGAGCCTTGCAACCACCGCCCGGTCGAGTGGGCAGGTAAGCGCCATTTTCACTCAATCCTTGCTCCCCACGAGGCCCACTCCGGCACAGAGCCTGCCGTGACCCCCATGAGGGGCTGTCATGACATCGAGCTCTGCTCAGCCTGAGACGTGACTAATTATCTGCAGAATGAGCCACCCCGTTTTCGAGGAAATTAGGTTTTAAAAATAGTCGGGGGAGGAGAGGCGTGCCGCGCCGCAGAGCCGGGAGGTGGCCCCTCTGAGCAGTTTCCTGTGGCCAGACTGAGTGCCCAAGGCGGGGGCTCTGCCGCTGGGGCCCCTCTCTCCTGGCCCCATCACAGGACCTGGCGGCAACGCGACCCGGGCCTGCGGCACATGGCTCTGATTGCTGGCTGCACGTTGACCTCATCGGCCACCCCACCTCCCTGTGTGCCCAGGGCTTCTCTCCGAGCCTCAGTCTCTGCCTGTAAAGTGTGGCTGAAGCCAGCTCGAGCCCTCGAGGCACTGCCGTTCTCCACGGGGACACATGGCCACCTCTGCACCCGCTGTTCCCTGGCCTGTGCCCAGTCTCTGCCCTGGCCCTGCCGTGCCCCCTGGACGCCGTGTCCCACACCAGCCACCTTTGCACCCCACCGACGCCACCCCATCCTGCAGACCAGCCTGGTCTCTCCTGGTGACCCCGGGGATTCCCTCAGGATGGGGCCTACCCTGGGCTGACAGCCTGGGCATTTGTTGACTGACTCATGGACTGACAGATACCCGTTCCTCTTCTCTCTGCACACAGGCCTCTGCCAGAGCTTCCTCTCCACATCTGTCTGACGTGGACACTGAGGCAGCGAATGACTAAACTGCGGGAGGAGGCGGACTGTCAGGCTGGCTCCACAGTAAGACCCAGAGTAAGAATGGGGACAGAGAGGCCTGGACAGGTGGCCGGAGGGAGGGAGGCATTGCAGTGAGAGGAAACAGGGCGCAAGCTAGGCTCACTGACAGCGCCGCAGGGCAGAAGGCCCAGTGAGGGCAAGCTCGAGGGTGGGTGGAAGGCACCTCGACCCACGTGGGTACCTGCAGGGCCCCGCAACAGCAGGCGGGACAGGCACAGTGGTGGCCTCATCCCTGCATGACCGAAGTCCAGGCCCCCGTGGCTGGGAGGAGGAAGCCCCAGGCCTGGAGGCAGTGGGGGTCAGGGGAGAGTGGGCAGCGCCCTGGAAGGTCCAGGATGAGGAAGCCGGGGACTGGGGGGCCAGGGAGAGCTCAGGGCAGGGGAGGGGTTCTGGGAAAGGGGTCCACCCACCCCATCCCCACCGCAGACAAGGGTCTCCCCAGGCCCCACTACAGCCCTGCAAGGTAAAGACCAGGCCCTGTTACCCCACCAGACCGTGCGTGGCCCCCTCCCTGCCCTCCGCTCCTCCCTCCGCTCCAGCCACACAGGCCCTGGCTGTCCCTCCAGCACGCCAGCGCCAGCGCCACCCTGCATCACAGCCTCTGCATGAGCGGTGCCTCTGCCTGGCCTGCTGGTCCCAAGATTCCCTCAGGGTTTGTTCCTTTGCTTCACCCCAGACCTGGCTTAAACATCACCCCCTCAGAGGCCTCCCCCAGCCACCCTGCGCCAAAGAATCCCCTCCTCACTGCCCGGCACATGGCACCACCTGGCATATGGCTGTTGTCATCCCCACAACAGGGGGCCCAGGCCTGCTCTGTCACCTGCCCCCCACAGACTCTGGCAAAGCTCTCTGAGGGCAGCAAGGGAGGGCCAGTGAGAAAGTGGCGGCACTGGGACCCAAGTGTGTCAGAGTAGCACAGGGGGCCTGCACCCCTGGGTGGGGCCGCTGCCCAGAGGGTAGCTGCTGGGCGCCCAGCACAGGTGCGGGCTCACCATGACACTGCAACCCGAGTGCATGAGGACGGCCCAGGCATGGGGTCCTGCGATCCTGCAAGCAGGAACCAACCCTGGGCCAGAGCTCATGGTCACCTCTCTCATTCGCTGGACAACCCATCCTCTGGCCTCCCGCCGTGAAGGCCTCTGACCACGGGGACCACAGGCCCTTTTGAGGACCTGACAGGAAGGCCAGGCTGGGCAGCAGCACTCCACGACACAGGCTGGGTTGGGGACCCAGAGGGGGCGGGGCCAACCCTCAGCTCTGGTGAGGCTCAGCCCAGGACCCAGTGGACAAGGGCAGGCCATGCGAGAATCTTCTCTCACTAAACTGCAGAAAGGGCTTCTGTGGCTGTCCACAGATGGCTGCGATGCTTGGCAGTGGTGTGACTTGGGAGGGAAGGGACAGCATGGGCATGAGGAAGGCTGGCACTTCTCACTGCGTCTCTGGGAACCTGGGCCATGACGCTCAGAGGCCGGCTCCCTGCAGAAAGGCCGGGCGGCCCCAGCTGTTCCTGCCATCCCAGTTGAGGGCTGGACAGGCAAGTGCAGGACAAGCTTGAATTTCCTGCCACTGCCGACCACAGCCACAGGACTAACCCCAGCTATGACCTACAGAAGAACCACCCAGCTGAACCCAACCCAAATAACAGAATCGCAAGCAAATACATCGTTGTCTGAAGCCTCTATCTGGCGGTGGTTTGTTACACGGCAATAGCTGACTGAAACAGATCTCAGCTCACTGTAACCTCTGCCTCTTGGGTTCAAGCAATTCTCTTGCCTCAGCCTCCCCCGAGTAGCTGGGACTATAGGCACGCACCACCACACCCAGCTTTTTTGTATTTTTAGTAGAGACAGAGTTACACCATATTGGCCAGGACGGTCTCGATCTCTTGACCTCGTAATCTGCCCGCCTCGGCCTCCCAACATGCTGCAATGACAGACATGAGCCACCACACCCGGCCTATCTGTGGACTTCTTTGGAACAGGAGGAGTTACAGTTTTTAATTCCTTTGTCTTACTTGGATTTCTTACATTCAAAGGAGCATTAATAATCTGTATAATGGATTATTCAGCCATGAAAAGGAATGAGGCTTTGAAGCAGGCCACGGCACGGATGCACCTTGAAGACGTCATGCTCAGCGAGAGACACCAGACACAAGAGGCCATGCAGTGTGTGACCCCATTTCTACGAAATGCCCAGGACAGGCTGATCCAGAGAGACAGGGAGGGGATGCGTGGGTGCTGGGGCTGGGGAGGGATGGGGAGTGACAGCCACTGGGCACGGGGTTTGCTTTCGGGGTGATAGAAATGTACTAGAATTAGTGGCAGCAACTGAACAACTCTGTGAATACGCCGAAAAGAATTCACTCAGTTGCAATAAGTAAGCAGTAAGACGCCTTCAAAGGGTGAATTTTGTGGCAGTGAATTATGTCCCAGAAAAGCAAAATGAAGATGCAGATCTCGTTAGTTGCAAAAGTATTGCCCAGTGACACACACCATCTGGAACCTTCTCCAAACTCTTGTCATCCCCCAGGGCCTCACAGTTTGCTTGTCTCTAAAGGAGGTCGGGGGACTTGGTCAAGGCTTAACCAGAAAGGCAGCCAGTCCTGCAGGCTGGAGCTTCTCACACTGTCTGTGCCTGCAGGACTGAGTTCACTCTTTCTTTTCCCTCCATCATGGACCAAGGCTTTTGTAAATCGTAGTAAACACCAACTGCCAAGGTCTGGAAGGCTGGTGCCGATTCTCGGCTTCTACTCCTCTCTGGTGTGGACTGGGATGGACAGTCCTGCCCACGGTGACACCAAACGGCCCTGCTTCAGGCCTCTTCTCTCTTGATAGGAGTGTACCAACATGCAAACAGTTTGGGGGCCTCCAGGCACCCCCCAAAGCCCATGCAAACCAGGGTCTCCTCCCTCAGCACTTAGGGCTGGACTGTTCTCTGGGCTGGTCACTGGGGTTGTCCTGGGCACTGTAGAGTGCTGAGCAGCGTCCCTGGCCTCTACTCACTCCATGCCAAGGGCATCCCCCAGCTGTAACAACCACAGATGTCTCCAGACAAGGCCCAGTGTCCCCAGGGGGCAGAATGACCCCAGGTGACGCCCCAATGTGCTGGCCCCTGAGGTTAAACCCTTGGGTGAGAAGTTCAACACGGCTGCAACAGCAAATATCTGCTCCAGGTGCCAACCAAGCTCTCCTCACGCAGAGTCCCACCCGGCCTGACCAGGCAGCCACTCCTCAAGGCTTCATCTGACACATGGGGAAACTGAGGCTGGGAGAGGTGGAAGGATTCCGACAACGTTGGGGAGAAACCACATGGCCAGGCTTCCTGCGCGATCGTCTCTAACCTCATACAGGCCTGGCGTGGTAGGCAATGGCGTCCCTGTTTGGGGACAGGAAGCACCCGACTGACAGTCCCCACCGGGAAGTGACGAGAGACGTGAACTCAGGTACCTGCCTGGCCCTGCAGCCCCAAGACAGGTAAGTCACCGTAAACTGTCACCCGGTACATCCGCGGTCCCGGGCACCCACCGTTCCCAGCACACCTCGGGGAGTGGCCCGCCTGGGCACCAGCACACCTCAGGGAGTGGCCCACCTGAGCTTGGTTCTAAGCCCTGTGGTGTTTGGGTTCGGTCAACCTTAGAAATCACAATGTTTTGGAGAAAAACCTGGGTTTCTCCAAAAACAGGCCGATCTAGAAATAAAAGGCTGCACCATCACTCAGTCCCACCCAGCACGCTCGCCTCTGCCTTCGTCCCCCACGGCCCGCTCCCCGGCGGCGTGTGGCCAGAAGGTGCCTATGGACATCTTATCCAGCTGCCACCTAATTCATGATCACTGTTTGACAGGCCGGGAAATGGGTATTTGGGGACATCTACGAAGTTACCCAAAGCCAACGGTGAAAAACTCTGTGATCCCATCTACGAATCCAGAAAAACCTTCAACGAAATTCAGTATGAATTTCATGTCCCCCCAAAACACTACCAACAAAGAGAAAAAGGAGAAAAAAGAAGACTGCTTCTACTTTAAAAAGAAATGTAAGACCAGGCGACGTGGCTCTAGCACTTTGGGAGGCCGAGGCAGGAGGACGGCTTGAGCCCAGAAGTTTGAAACCAGCTGGGCAACATAGTGAGCCCCCCCATCTCTACAAAAAAAAAATTTAAATATTAGCCAGGAGTGGTGGTGCACGCCTGTGTTTCTAGCTACTTGGGAGGCTGAGGCAGGAGGATCACTTGAACCCAGAAGTTTGAGGCTGCAGTGAGCTATGACTGCACGACTCTCTCTCCCACCCAACCTTGTTCAGGTCTGGATCAAATGTCACCTCCTCAGGGAGGTCCCTCCCTGGTCACCCTGTCCCCGCTTGGTTTGCTTCTCTCTACTCCTTGGATCCTCTGAGGCCATGAGCCCAGGGCAGCGATCTCATCTTTCCTCCCGCAACAGTGCAGGGAGCACGAGCATGGCACGTGAGTAAGGCTGCCTGTGACAGCGTCCTCCGCCCGGGAGTCCCACGGAGGTCTGGGTCCAGGGCACAGCGGGCTTGGCTCAGGAGGGAAACGGGGTTGGATGGAGTCAAGAGCCTGGAGGCACAGGCTGCTTCCCGTCTCTAACCCCTGAGCCGCCCTGGAATAGCTGGAGCATGGCGAGGAGCTGGCCAGAGGCCCGCTAGCCCACCTGTGCCGTGTGTGCGGCGGGGCCCGCACCACGAGAACCCCACGGCTTAGTCATGCAATCGTCCCAACAACCCCGTGATGTAGGCACTGTTACTGCTCCCATTATGCAGAGGCGGAAACTGAGGCTCAGAGAGGTCAGATCGCTTGCCTGAGATCATGCAGCAAAAACGTGGGGGTGGACGCACCTGATTCCAGGAGGTCAGGCCCCAGGCTGCGTCACCACAGCAGGGATGGGAGGAGAGTGAGGAGGAGCCGGGCGGGGGAAGGGCGGAGGGGCCTCCCAGGCAGAGGCACAGCCAGTGCAAAGGCCCCGGGGCAGAATCGTGTCTGGAGAGCTGGGATCTGTCCAGGCACAACTGGACAGTCCTGAGCAGAGCACAGCCAGCCCCCACTTCCCCTCCTGGGCAGTCTCACGCCTCCCCCACGTTGGAGCCCCTGGCACCCTGGCCAGTGATGACTCTCTCTGCAGCAGGCCTGGCCCCCAGCACAAGAGAGGCAGAGCAGACGCTTCGGTGCCTGGAGCACCGCCCACAGCCTCCTGGCTGGGAAATGGCCTCTGTGTCACCCACTGGACCTCACGATGCTTCAAAATAAAGACGGACCGATAAGAAGAGCCTCCCGCTCACAGTGCGGCGGTGGTAACCACACCAGTCATGCATGAGCACTTTTTTGCCTTATAATTAGAGGCATCAAACAAGATGAGCTCATTGCCACCCCCTCACCCCCCACACATCAGCCAGCGCACGATCTCACAGCACTCACTGCACAGATGGGGACACCTGCTGCCTGCCAGGATCCCTTTGGTCCCGGGGGCGGGGCCGACCTCCCTCCCCTTGAAAGTGGGCAGGTCTCAAGCCCTGCTTTTGGCCAATCACATGATGCAGAAGTGACACGGGGCGGGGGGCGGGGGTGAGTTCTCCCATCAGCCTCTGCTCTCTTGGGATCCCTCCAGTACGATGCTGGGGCCAGGCTGGACAGCAGCAGTGATGCAGAGAGAGGCCTGGGAGAGGAGGCCACCGGGGTGTGCCGGCACCAGCCAGATGCCGCTGCCTAGGTGATCCAGGCCAACAGCAGTGATGGGGAAGAACCAACCTGCTGAGCCCAGCCAAGCCCGAGAAACCGACAGCAAAAGCACTGTGGTGTGAATCCTCTCAGTGTGGCAGTGGTCTGTTGCATAATCCATGACTTCCACCACAGACACACCCAGAGCGGGACCACCACCTGCTCAAGGTCACCCGGCACGTAGGGCCCAGGCAGCAAAGTCCCGGGCGGCTGTCTCCCTCTGAGCACCAGGATCTGGTTCCCTGTGACCCACCAGGAGAACTCAAGCTCTTAGTGCTACGCGGCTCCCACCACTGCAGACACGTCATTCGGCAGTCAGGGCCAGACACGTGAATCTTAGAAAGTTCCGAGTTATTTCTGGGTGTTGGATGGGGGAAGGTCTCTTACTTTGCAACTTGCATCCTTTGGTGCTGTTTGAAATACATATTTTGTCATTTTTATTTATAGAAATGAGGCTTTTCTCAAAGCATTAACACAGTCAACTTGTAAAACAGGCAAAGGAGAAGAAAACAAACAGTGTGAACATCTGAGAAAGACGCCCAGACCCCTCTCATGATAAAAGACGTAATATGAAACTGGCTGCCAGCAATGGGGGGGGGGACGCAGGGTGTCCTCACACAGCCCCCCCGGGGTGATGCCAGTGTCAATGGGTTCACCCCCAGGGGCAGCCTGGCAGCATTGCTAATGTGTGTGCCGTTGGCAGCAACTTCAATTCTAGAACTTTCTCCTAAACTTCAGCACAGGTAAAAAGACAGGAGTCTCGCTGATTATGTTGAAGTCATAGGGTCCTACAGAGACTGTCTAAAGCAGGGGCTGGCAAACCACAGTCCAGGGGCCAAATGCAGCCCACTAAAGAGAGTTTTCTTGGAACACAGCCACAACCATTTCTTCACAAATTGTCTGGCTCCTTAAGTGCTAAAACCGCAGCGTGGAGGAGTCGTGATAGAGACCACCTGGACCACAAACCCTAAAATGCTCATCTAGATTTTTTTTGTAGAGACGGGGTCTTGCACTGTCACCCAGGCTGGAGCACAGTGGTGCCATCATACCTCTGCAGCCTCCAACTCCTGGGCTCAAATGATTGTCCTGCCTCAGCCTCCTGAGTAGCTGGGACTACAGGCGCCACCACATCTGGTTAATTCTTTTCTTTTTCAGAGAAAAAGGAGGTCTCGCGTCGTTGCCGAGGCTGGCCTCAAACTCCTGGGCTCAACGGATCCTCCTACCCTGGCCTCCCGAAACAGGCGTGAGCCACCGTACTTAAGAGTAAAAGCTAAAAAATTTACTCCTCAGCCCTTTACAGCAAGTTTCCTAGCCAGGCAGTGACTCACACCTGTAATCCCAGCACTCTGGGAGGCTGATCCTCCTGAAGGGCGAATCACCTAAGGTCAGCAGTTCGACAGCAGCCTGGCCAACATGGTAAAACCCTGTCTCTACCAAAAATACAAAAATTAGCCAGGCGTGGTGGTGCACACCTGTAATCCCAGCTACTCTGGAAGCTGAGGCAGAAGACTGGCTTGAACCCGGGAGGCACAGGTTGCAGTGGGCTGAGATCACGCCACTGACCTCCAGCCTGGGCGACACATCAAGACTCTGTCTCGAGAAAAATAAATATAATAAAGACAGATCAAGTGAACTTCATCAAGACTTTTGTGCCTCACAGGACACCAGCAAGAAACTGGACCTGTAGAATGGTAGAAAGATTTGAATCATCTATGTGGTGAGGGCCCCACATCTAAAAGACACGAACTCACAAGTCAATAATAAGAACCAGGCCAGGCAGTGTCACACCTGTCATCTCAACTCATTTCAACACTTCAGGAGGCCAAACAGGGAGGATGGCTTGAGTCCAGAAGTCTGAGACCAGCCTGGGCAACAGAGCAAGACCCTGTCTCTACAAAACTACAAAAATTAGCTGGGGGTGGTGGCGGCACCTATAGTTCCGGCTACTTGGGAGGCTAAGGTGGGAGGATCGCACCACTGCACTCCAGCCTGGGCAACAGAGTGAGAGCCTGTCTCAGAAAACAAGAAGCACAGACAACAAGAAGAGCTGGTGAAGATGTGGAAAAATGAGGAGCCCTGTCTGCCGCGGCGGGAATGTAAGACGCTGCAGCCACCGTGGGAAACAGTCTGACAGTTCCTCAAACCGTCCCACACCAGGTTTCTGCGGCCCCACAATCCCACCCTTGGACATCAACTCAAGAGAAGTGAAAACCTCCGTCCACACAAAAACTTTACGCAAATGTTCGCAGCGGCACATCCACAACAGCCAAAAGGGGGAAGCAGCCCAGGCATCCATCATCGGGTGAATGGGCCAGCACAGCCTGGCCATCCACACGCTGGAGCGGGACTCAGCCGTGAAAAGGATGAGGCTTTGACACAGGCCACAGCGCGGACGCACCTGGAGGACGTCACGCTCAGCGAGAGGACACAGAAGTGTGATCCCATTTTCCCATTTTCCTTTTTTTTTTTTTTTTTTTTTGAGACGGAGTCTCACTCTGTCGCCCGGGCTGGAGTGCAGTGGTGCGATCTCGGCTCACTGCAAGCTCCGCCTCCCGGGTTCACGCCATTCTGCTGCCTCAGCCTCCCGAGTAGCTGAGACTATAGGTGCCTGCCACCGCACCTGGCTAATTGTTTTTGTATTTTTAGTAGAGACAGGGTTTCACCGTGTTAGCCAGGATGGTCTCTATCTCCTGACCTTGTGATCCGTCCGCCTCGGCCTCCCAAAGTCCTGGGATTACAGGCGTGAGCCACCGCACCTGGCCCCATTTTCCCACTTCTATGAAATGCCCAGAAAGTGAGTGAGGTGTTGTCAGGGGTTGGAGGAGGGGTGGCAGTGACAGTTAATGAGCTCTCCATGGACAGCTTTTGGCTGATGAGAATATTTTGGAATAAGAAGGGAGAGCTGTACAACTGTGAACATACTAAAACCTATGAACACATGTACACACTACAAATAGGTAAAACGTAGGGTCTGTGAATTATATCCCAATAAAGTTGCTATTTAAAAAGAATTTAAGGCTGGGCGCGGGGGCTCACACCTGTGATCCCAGCACTTTGGGAGGCCAAGGTGGGCAGATCACGAGGTCAGGAGTTTGAGACCAGCCTGACCGACATGGAGAAACCCAGTCTCTATTAAAAAAAAAAAATACAAAAATTAGCCAAGTGTGGTGGCACGTGCCTGTAATCCCAGCTACTCAGGAGGCTGAGACAGGAGAATCACTTGAACCTGAGAGGCGGAGGTTGCAGTGAGTCGAGATTGTGCCACTGCATTCCAGCCTGGGCGGCAAAGACTCAGTCTCAAATGAAAAAACACTAAGTAAAAAGTCCAAGTGCATGCCGGGCATGGTGCTCAAGCCTGTAATCCCAGCACTTTGGGAGGCTGAGACGGGCAGATCACGAGGTCAGGAGATCGAGACCATCCTGGCTAACAGGGTGAAACCCCGTCTCTACTAAAAAATACAAAAAGCTAGCCGGGTGAGGTGGCGGGCACCTGTAGTCTCAGCTAGTCGGGAGGCTGAGGCAGGAGAATGGCGTGAACCTGGGAGGCGGAGCTTGCAGTGAGCTGAGATCGCGCCACTGCACTCCAGCCTGGGCGACAGAGCGAGACTCCATCTCAAAAAAAAAGAAAAAAAGAAAAAAGAAAAAAAAAAAGAACTCCAAGTGCAAAACAAGGTATATGTCCCAAACGCAGGGCAGGAAAGGAAGCAAGGACCCACAGGGGCAGGGAGCAGTGAGGGCCTGTGGGAAGGGGACACAGATGTACATACACGCACACACATGCACACATGCGCACACACGTGCACACATGCACACACAGATACACACACGCACGGACACGTGCATGCACACACACACACAGATACACGCACACACAGATACACGCACACACACATGCAGATACGCACACACATGCACACATACATGCAGATACACATGCACACATGCAGATACACACATGCACACATACATACGCAGACACACGCACACATACACGGACACATGCACACACACGCACAGGACACTTGCAGGACACAGCAAGGAGGGCGTGAGCTGGCTGCAGGGGAGGGTACACCTGGGGGACCCCAGCACAGTGGGGGGACAGCCTGCGGTCCACCGGAGTAGTCGGCCGCCCCTCCTCCTTGCCCCATTTTCCCTTCTCCCTGCTGGGTGCTCCCCGCCAGGCCGCAGAGTCATCCCTTTCCCCAGCAGGCAGGCGGGCAGGAGCCAGGGCGGTAAACAGGAAGCCCTGCGCGGGCGGGCGGAGCGTCCAGAACTCCACAGGCCCTGAGCTGTTGGGCCATATCCCAGGGCCCCAGTGTCCAGGGAGAAAGAGGCTCCAACGTCAGCACCAAGCTTCTGGGCGGGCCGGGGCCGGAGGCTGTGGGGCGTGGCCAGCCAGCAGGTGGACGGGTCAGGGTCCACAGGACACGCCGGCCCCTGGGGGAAGCCCGGCCCGTGCGGGCTACGGGAGATTCTGATGGGCCCCGAGCTGAGGTTCCCGCAGCCAGGGTCTGCATGGGGTCCCCACCCCTTTGCGCGCTCCGTCTCCAGCACAGCAGAGGTGGACGCCCCTCGCGGCTGGCTCCCCAGCGTCCCTGTCCTCCAGGGTCCCTCGGGCGAGTACGGTGGCCCTGAAGGGAATTCCGCCCGGAGCCTGAGGTTAGGCCGCGGTGGGAAACAGAGGAGAGTGCCGCAGGGGAGCCTCCAGGGGCTTGTGTGTTCCTCATCTGCGGGTGGGACGGCCCCTGGCCCCCTGCTGTGGGCGGGGAGGGGTCTGGAAGACCGGAAGGCTATTTCCAGGGCAGCATCACCAGTACTTTGGGGCACACACATCCCCAGGCGGCTCCGGTGAGGCCCCTCGCCCCTGGTTTCAGCTCCTGCTGTGAGCACCTGGCTTTCCCTGGTCCACTGAGGGCTGCGTGTGTTTTGCAGTTTTGCAGGTGATTGTGCTGTTGAAATTGCCCCCCAGGCATTGTCCTCAGGTGGTTTCGTGTCCCTCAGGGCTAGAGACCGGGATGAGCCCGCGGAGAAACCCGCAGTGAGAGAAGCTTTGCTCAAACAGGACTGAGAGTGGAAAGAGAGAGAAGAGAGAGAGGGGGAGAACGAGAGCAAGAGAGAGACACCGAGCGGGCCGGTCGGGGAAGGGGGGCTCCCGCCCACGTGGCCACAGCCCCCTACCCCGTTTTTGAGCCCCCACCCAGCTGAATACATGCCCCGGGGTCCCCCTTCTGGCCTCGCCCGCAACCCAGAGCCTGCGACGGTGGGGTGGGGCCGGGAAAGTGCCCGGCATGGGCGGGGAGGGGGCGGGCTTGGCGCAAGGCCTGCGTTCCGTGAGCTCCCTGTGGATAAATCAACAACATGGGTGTCTTTAAAATTTTCTTAGGATCTCACTCTGTCACCCAGGCTGGAGTGCAGTGGCGCAATCATGGCTCACTGCAGCCTCAAACTCCTGGGCTCAAGCGATCCAGCGATCCTCCCGCCTCAGCCTCGCAAAGTGCTGGGATTACAGACGTGAGCCATCGCGCCCAGCCCTAAAGTAAGATGCCTTGAAAAGAAACGGACGGGCCGGGCACGGTGGCTCACGCCTGTAATCCCAGCACTTTGGGAGGCCGAGACGGGCGGATCACGAGGTCAGGAGATCGAGACCATCCTGGCTAACATGGTGAAACCCCGTCTCTACTAAAAATACAAAAAAAATTAGCCGGGCGAGGTGGCGGGCGCCTGTACTCCCAGCTACTCGGGAGGCTGAGGCAGGAGAATGGCGTGAACCCGGGAGGCGGGGCTTGCAGTGAGCTGAGATCCGGCCACTGCACTCCAGCCTGGGCAACAGAGCCAGACTCCGTCTCAAAAAAAAAAAAAAAAAAAAAAAAAGAAATAGAAACGGACATACAACAAGGTCACGTTATCAACTGGCTGATGGAAACGTCGTGCCCAGAGGCTCACAGGAACCCAACCTTGGGTTTCCCCTGGAGTCAGGGCTCAGTGTGTGCCTGAAGTGTCTGCAGCAGCGTCACAAACTAACTACCACAAACAGGCCCAGCGCAGTGGCTCACGCCTGTAACCCCAGCACTTTGGGAGGCTGAGGTGGGTGGATCACGAGATCAGGAGTTCGAGACCCGCCTGGCCAATATAGTGAAAACCCATCTCTACTAAAAATACAAAAAATCAGCCGGACGTGGTGGCGGAAGCCTGTAATCCCAGCTACTCGGGAGGCTGAGGCAGGAGAATCGCTTAAAACCGGAAAATGGAGGTTTCGGTGAGCCGAGATGCACTCCAGCCTGGGCTAAAGAGCAAAACTCCATCTCAAATAATAATAATAATAAAAATAATTAAAATAAAATAAAGAACTACCACAAATAACGGAACTGGCTGCTTCAGGCAGAGAGGCACCGTGCCAGCAACCAACATGCAAATGGCCTGACAAAATCACACACGCACACGCTAACTCACGCACTCACACACACAGACTCGCACACACGCACACACTCACACACACACAGAATGATAAAGACATGGCAAAACGTTAGCAGCTGGCGGATCTCTGTGCGGGCTGTATGGGTGTTCACTGTAGCATTCCTGCCCCTTCTAGAGACTGGAAAGCTTTCCAAACACACTATTTTTAAAAGCCTAATATAATCTGAGCCCCAAGTGTACGGACCAGAGAAACACCTGCGGTGACAGTCGTTATCCCCACAGAGATGGAGAGGGTGAGGTGGGACTCACCTTTTACTCACTGCACGTCTGACCACTTTTTTTTTTTTAACTGTGAACATGTTATCATTTGTTCAAGACAAAATATGGCTGTAGCATGAAGGCAAAGGCAGAGGAACGGATCAGAACAAAAAGTCCAGAAATAGGCCAGGCGCACTGGCTCACACCTGTAACCCCAGCACTTTGGGAAGCCAAGGCAAGAGGATCACTTGAGGCCAGGAGCTGAAGACCAGCCCAGGCAACATGGCAGGACCCTGTCTCCACAGAAGATTAAAAATTAGCCATGCACAGTGGCACACACCTGCAGTCCCAGCGAGTTAGGAGGCTGGTTTGAACCCAGGAGGTTGAGGCTGCAGCAAGCTACAATCACGTCACTGAACTCTAGCCTGGGTGACACAGTGAGACACTGTCTTAAAAAAGAAAGAAAAAAAGAATTGTGAACAAAAAAGAAGCTAAGTTATAAAAGTCTTAGCAGAATTTAATCATATCCTCAGAACAGGAAGACCTTCCCATCCATGACACCAAACTAGGAAACCAAAAAAGGCAAGAGTGGTAAGTCTGACCACATCAACCCCAAAATACCTGCCGGGTGTTAACGATCATCATAGGAGAAGATGGGCAAAGAAGTACTTGCACTTGTGTCACCAATACATGAATAGCTGCCATAACAAATAAAGAGCTCCTACGAATCAACAAGATGGTGATAGGTAACTGTAGACTGGGAAAGACACAATCATACAGGTCCCAGAAAATGAGGTCAGAGTTCAACCTGACATGTGTGTGCTTACAAGAAGGAACTGTGCAAGGAAAATGGGCCGGGGAGGGTCGAGGCCGGGGCCATGGAGCTTGCAGGAGCTGAGGCAGCTCGGAGCCGGCCTCGGTGGTGACCCTGTCTCCCTGGTGGGGACACTCCATTTTCTAGCTCTGATAGAAACACAGGTGACCGTTGGGAGGAGCTCGAAGGAGCTCCTGTGGGGCGAGTCCCTTCTCGAGTGGTTTCTGCTCCCCTCGTGGAAACGCAGTTCCAAGAAAACAAAGAGGAAATGCTGAGAAGATCCACGAGGACTTTTTCTCTGAGTCACAGGAAGACGAATATACGCTGCAATGACGCAGTGAGGGAAGAAGTCGCCTTGCGCCCATATGGCTGGTGAGGATGGGAGAGACGGACGCATCCTCTGCTGCTGGAACACGAGCGCCCAGTCTGTACAGTGCTGATGCTGCGTTTTGTTTTCTGGATTTTATGACATCTTGGGGGCCTCGCTGATCTGGGGATGACGGCCCCTTCCAGGGTTAGCGGATTCCTGCGAGCGCACTGTGACGTGCAGAGCAACCAACTGCGAGCCCACACACCTCATCAAACTCTCATGTGCCACGCCCAGGTTCCCTGTCCTGAATCACCCCAGGGCCAGCTCCCAGACCAGGGACCACTCCAACAGTCAGGAGCTGCAAACAGCTGGGGGTCAAACCAGCCCATGCCAGGCACACCCAGCCCACCTACCCCGCCTGGCCCGTTCCTTCCCACCAAAGCCTCACACAGGCCCTGGCCCGACCCTTCTGCCCTCTGGCTCCTGCCTGACGCCGGTGCTGCATGGGGTGGCCCTGCGTGGGTCGCAGTCGGGCCCCTTCTCTCGGGAACTGTAACACAAGAGCTTTTCTTTTTTATTTTTTTGAGATGGAGTCTCGCTCTGTCGCCCAGGCTGGAGTGCAGTGGCCGGATCTCAGCTCACTGCAAGCTCCGCCTCCCAGGTTTACGCCATTCTCCTGCCTCAGCCTCCCGAGTAGCTGGGACTACAGGTGCCTGCCACCTCGCCCGGCTAGTTTTTTTTTTTTGCATTTTTTAGTAGAGACGGGGTTTCACCATGTTAGCCAGGATGGTCTCGATCTCCCGACCTCGTGATCCGCCCGTCTCGGCCTCCCAAAGTGCTGGGATTACAGGCTTGAGTCACCGTGCCCGGCACAAGAGCTTTTCAATAGCAGTCACCTCCTGCTCTCTTGGCCTCACCAGACCTGATTAAAACCAATCACAGTGCATTTTAATACACGTACCACCTTTCTGGGTTACAGAAGTATGGAGCCTTTACTGCACTGAGGGTGACAGCACCTCTGTCAACCTGGATCTGAGAGATCAGGGGAGCAAAACCACCATAGCCCCCAACGCAAGCAAGAAACGAGCCTCTGGGATGGCCAGGAGAGCGGGGATGTTTGTTTTAGCAGCAGACGCCAAGCCAGGCTGACTCATATGCGCCTGGGGAAATGCATTCGCCCCAGGAGGATGGACCAGCCAGACATGGGCGCACTGGGGCTGCAGGCACGGGGCCCCAAGGCAGCTACTCCCACCCCAGGCTCTTTTCCCTGCCCAAGCAGCCCTGCTGACGTCAGCGCACATAGGTGGCCAGGCCCAGCACCGCACGGGAAGGGCGCACAGTGGGAACTGCCCGCTCACGTCCCCCTCCCCGCTCCCTGGGCGCTCACCATGGGCAGGGCCGGCTCTGAGCCTTTTGTGTGCATTGACTCATCTAATCCTCAAGGGCCCCTGCTTTCCAAATGAGGAAACTAAGGCACGGAGCGGCTGAGCAACCGAACCCGCTCATCTCAGCTGTCCTCCTGCCAACAGTGCGATGGAACAGAGACACTGTCCACTGAGCACGGCCACCACCAGGGTCCTGACGGCCCCACCCAGTCCCATTGCCGGCTCTCCCCACTGCCCCTGACGCTCCCCACAGGGGCTTCTGGGGTCTTACACGCAGTTCGGCCATGCTGGGCACCGGCGGCCCCCACGCTGCCCTTCCTGCATCTATCTTGGCTGAGGGCGGCTCTGACCTTCCAGGGCTCAGGCTCAAACCTTGATATAAAACTCAAGCCCCCTCAGCCCCACACTCAACCCTTCAAAAGGTCCTGCTGGCTCTGCTCCCAAAATCCATCCCAGGTGGCCCACTGCTCATGTTCCCCTCTGCCCTGGTTCCCCTAGCCCAGCTCCCGCCCTCACCCCATCTGTCCTCCCCACAGCAGCCACCAGGGGGTGCCTGTGAGCTCCTGAGTCAGGGCCCAACCCTCCTCTGCCCTCAGCCCTCCATGGCTCCCACCTCCCTCGGGGTCAAAGCCCAAGTCCTCCCTGCAGCCCACAAGGCCCTGCACACCCTGCCCCTTCCCCTCCCTACCCTCCCCTCCTCACTGTTCCTCTAAAACACCAGGCGTGGTCCTGCCCCAGGGCCTTTGCACAGTGCCTCTGCTGGAGGGCTCCCCCCACACTTCCACGACCCCCTGGCTTCCCCTGGACCTCTGTTCAAGCATGACCCCCAAGTCCCCAGCCTTGAGGGCACCTCCTCTGCCGCTCTCTCCCCTCCTCTGCTCAGCTCTTCTCCCCGGCACTTGTCTCGTCCACTGCGTTGCGTGTTTTGCTTTTCTTTGCTGTCTGCACATCCTGGCCCCACTCCCAGAGTTCCTTCGGGGGCCTGGCCCTCTTGTTTCCCTGGCCCCCAGCACCCGGCCAAAGCACACATAGGAGAGCACATGTTGGCGATATCCGAACCGCAACCCACTCCCCCAAACCGTCATCAGCAGCCCCGCCTGAGTGGAGGACAGCGGCCAGGCAGGGTGCTGGGGTCCTCTCTTCACTCAGCCAGAGGCCCGGTCCCCTAGCACCCCCACGTCAGCTCAGGCACCTGGGGGCCCTCATGCTCAACTCCAGCCCCTCCCAAGCTGGCCTCTCAGCGTGGCGGGGAGGCAGGTGCAGGGGCTCCGAGCTAATCCCCTCAGGCTGTAATCCCCATGAGCACTGGCACCACCGCGGGCCCCTGTCCAGCTGGCGCCTGCCGGCAAATCCTTACAGGGTCTTGACCGGCCTGGTCCTGTGTAAAGGGACACGCTGCCCAGGCCAGGTGGCAGGCAGCAGGAAGCAGGGAGGCCTAGGCCCCGCTCCTCGTTCACGGCCCCACCCTGTGTGGACTCTCCAGCCCTCCTGGAGCCTCGGTTTCCCCATCTGTAAAGAAAGACCCAGGTCATGCAGCTTCCCAGGGGCTGGGCCCTCACCCATCCCTGTCCTGCCAGGTACTCAGGACACCTGCAGCTGTCGTTCCAAAAGGCAAAGAAGGGGCCACCGTCGGGGCCATGCCTGTAATCCCAGCACTTTGGGAGGCGGAGGCAGGAGGGCTGCTTGGGACAGACCCTTGGACCCTGGACAACATAGCGAGACCTCATCTCTACAAAAAGTTTTAAAATTTTAAAACAAAGGGAAGTCACTTGCTCAGAGGCACACGGGTCTCCGTGGCCAAGGCAGGCTCAGCTCAGTCCACACCAGGCTCTGGGACCACCCCGCCCAGACTCCTGGAGGCTCCCCCTGCTTTGGGGGTCCCCACTGCCTGCTCATCCCACATCGGCACACACCTGCCACAGAGCCTGGGCTGTCCTGCTCTGTCCCACAGTCCTGCTCTGTCCTCAGTCCTCGCCACCCTGGCCACCAGCTCCAGGGCGTGGGCCAAAATCCTTCCGGGCCCCTCATCTCCCTCACCAGCCCTCACCTCCCCATGCCCTGTCCAGGCACCGGCGCCACTCACCTGGACACCTGCCCCAACCCCACAGAGCACGGCTGCCCACAGACCATCCCCCACCAGGCGCCGGGGCTGTGAATGGGTGCTCGCCGCCCCACTCAGACGCTAGTGCCGCCCGCTGTCCTCACGTCCGACCTCATGCGACCCTCTCGCACTGCACGGACTTCACTTCTGCAGCTCAAGTGGGTGCAGCACGTTCCCACCCCACGGGCTCGGCGCGGCTGTCCCACCGCCTACGTCGCCTGAGCCGCAGCCCATCCTTATTCAGCTCGTGGCGACAGTCACCTCCCTCCGAGTCCTCGGCTGTCACAGGCCTGGCCACTCGACCTCCCAGGTACCCTCCCCACACTCACCACCGCCCAACGCAGCCCGGCTCTGGGCTGGGCAAACATCTTCCATAAAGGACCGGGCAGCAAGTGTTTTTGGCTCTGCGGAACACGAAGTCCCAAGCGTGACACTCAGCTCCCAGCTCTGCCGCTGCAGCATGGAGGACACCAAGGCCGGCAAGGGAACAAATGGTGTGGCCGTTGCCAATAAAACTTTGTTGACAAGAACTGGCATGGACAGATTCGGGCTGGGGCTCATGTGGCCACTTGTTGCCATCCACAGCCTGACGCCCAGCAACTGAGGGCTCCAAGGGGTCAGCGAGGGAGTCCCCTTGGCACCAAAAGACCGGGCACCCTGAGCCCCACCCGGCCCACACGAGGTATTCAACAAAGGTCTGGAGCCCATGCGAGGACCTGCGGGAATGGACCCCACGCTTTCGCGAGCCCTGACTCCCACGGTGGACCCCAGCACCCAGGTGAGCTCGCTTGGCACCTGGCCCCCCCAGAAGCAGCACACGAAGGGGACTCCTCCTCCAACGGCAACCTGGGAGGGAGGGGGCATCCTAGCTCTCTCGCGGGGCCGGCTGCCTGCCCCGTGCCTTCTAAGGGCTTTACCCCTCGATTCTCCACGCAGCCCAGGAGAAAAGCAGCCATCACGCCCACTTTACAGACAGGGACACCAAGGCCACACGTCCCCGGCTGGCATGCAGTGGCGCTGGGTGTGAACCCAGGAGGGCCGGCTCCCGAGGCCTCTCCACCGGGACACCCAGGCTGCGGCAGTCACAGTGCCTGACCTGCATCCTGGGAGGAGGCCAGGGCGGGACAGAATGAGGAACTTTCCGTCGCCAGCGTCCTCAGACTCCGCCTGGGCCCTGTTGACTTGCAACGAGAGACACCACAATCCCACTGACCCTTTTTTGTTGTTGTGGTTGTTGAGATACAATTTCGCTGTTACTCAGGCGTGCAGTGGCACGATCACAGCTCATTGCAGCCTCGGCCTCCCAGGCTCAGGTGATCCTCCTGCCTCAGCCTCCTGAGTAGCTGGAACTACAGGTGCCTGCCATTACGTCTAGTTACTTCTTTTAATTTTTTTTAGTAGAGACAGGGGTCTTGCTATGTTGCCCCAGGCTGGTCTCAAACTCCTGAGGTCAAGTGATCCTCCTGCCTCAGCCTCCCAAAATGCTGGCATTACGGGTGTAAGCCACCGTGCCAGGCCTCCCTGACCTTTTATGCAGACCACCACAGCTATAGGGGAGGCCCTGGTGGTGGTGCTGACTCCCTGCCCGGCCCTGTGACCACACTACACTGTGCTCCAGGCACGCGGGGCCTCTGCTGGGGCCATGCCCTCTTCCTGCCCACCACCCACAGGTCTCCCTCAGATGCCACCTTCTTGGCAAGCCCTTCCCAGCCACCCCATTCTACCCTGCCCTTCCTCCCTGGCACTGCTGCCCTCGTGCACCCGATGTTCACCAGGCTCTGCCCTGTGCTGAGCTCTTCCGGGTGCAGGGGAAGCCGCGGGAGCAGCACAGACAGCCTTGGCCCTGGCGGAGCTCTCGCTCAGGAGGAGATGGTCAGAAAACACGTCAGCAGAGCCATATGTTTCAGGTGGTGACAAGTGCTATGGTGACACAAACAAGGAAGAGGAACCGCGAGGGCAGGGGACGGAGGAGGGGAGGCCGCTGAGTAGTGACAGCAGGGCGGGGAGGCCTTACGGAGAGGAGATGCTCCCGCAAAACCTGGAGAGTGCTAAGGGAGTGAAGGACACAGAAAGGAGGAGGGGCATTCCAGGCAGGGGGTGAGGACAGCAGTGCAAAGGCCCTGGGGCAGGACCACGCCCCGCGTGCTGGAGGAACAGCAAGGGGCCCATGGGCCTGCATCAGAGTGCGGAGGGGAGGGCAAGGGCCTGGCACAGGCTGTGCAGGGCCTGATGGGCTTCAAGGAGGACTGTGTCTTTGACCCTGAGGGAGGTGGGAGCTATGGAGGGCTGCCAGCAGAGGAGGGGTGGGACTTGGGCCGCTGGTTTTTAATGGGGTCCTCCTGGAATGTGGGACAGGGAGCAGAGGAAGAGCAGGAGTGCTGGGCCTGGCTCAGGGGGAGAAGGAGGACTGAGCTGGACGGAGGAGGACCGAGCTGGACCGGGGAAGACCGGGCTGGACTGGGAAGGGTCGAACTGGACCGGGGAGGACCAAGCTGGATCTGGGGAGGCAAAGGACAGGGAAGGAGTCAGTGGGTTCTGGGCCAGTTCTGAAGGTGAAGCTGACATCATCTGCCGCCAGATCAGCCGCGGGAGTGGGGCAGGGGCAGGGATGCAGCTGACCTTTCAGGGCATCATAGAGACAGATCAGCCGTGGGAGTGGGGGAGGGGCAGAGATGGAGCTGAGCGTTCTGGGGCATCACAGAGATAGGACAGCCTGGAAGAGGCTCAGACACACCCAGGCCACATCTCAGACCAAACCCCACCACAGGCCATCGGCCCCCACAGCGGGCACAGCCGCATCCCAAGACCCGGCCTTCCCGAGACGGCCCCCACGTTCCCCACAGCCATGGCCCATGGAGATGCCATTCAGGCCACGTCTCGGGAGCCAGGAGCCCGGGCAATTAGAGGAACCAGATTTTAAACACCAACGAGACATTGCTTTGCCTCCCATCGGATCGGCCAAAATCGCCAAGGACGACGACATTGGGAGCTGGCAGTGCCACGGGAAACGGGCAGCCTCCCTCAGCCCGTCGGACAAGGCTCCCGCTGTAGCTGAGCTTTCTGGAAGGTGTCACCATCGCCTCTAACAGCAAGAGTTGACTCCAGAAACCACCAGCATGGGCCTCAGCAGGGGCCTGGAGGCACTGACGATGGAGAGGCCCGAAGGGGGCGGCCAACCGGCACACAGTCACCAAGCATGAGTGCCAACTCATCCCAGGCTCAGCCAGCCCCCGGCAGACACGGTCATCACCCCATTTTACAGACAGGACACTGAAGCCCAGGGAAGTGACAGCCACACAGCAACTGAGGCACGGAGCTGGGAGGGGTACCCTGGTGGGAACAACTCCAGGGGCTCCCCCTTAACCACTGCCTGGCACTCACCCTCTCTACAAACCGATACCAACATAGGGTGGGGAGACTCCAGATGACCACAGATAAAAAGCAAGCAGTTCAGAGAGTCATAAACGTGTGGCATTTCTCACCAGGGCCATCCTGTCCCCAGGGGACACTGAACAATGTCTGGGTCACTTGTGGCTGTCACAACTGGGAGGTACTCCTGGCATACAGTGGACAGAAGCCAGGGGCGCTGCTCAGCACCCCTCATTTCCTGGCTCAACATACCTCTGCCAAGGCAGAGAAACCCCAGTGAGGCATGAAACCATCTCGGTGAAGAACAAGCAGGCCCCTTTATGTGCTCAGGTCTCCGCGGCCCAGCCAGGCACAACCTAAACTCACCAGCACTGACATAGAAGAGATGGCGTTGGAGGAATGAGGCAACTCTGAATATTAAAATTTCAGAGGCAATATATGGCCAGCTGGGGTCCAATTTCTGTGGATTTCAGGGATGGGCAGAGATGCCGGACCCTGACCTTCCAGCTGTCCCCTCCCCGCCCATGCTCAGCCCCAGCCATGGCTCCTGCAGCTGGCAACTTTATCTGTCCCCAGTGCTCCCAGAGCCCCTGATAAGATGAATGGTCACAGTGCGGTTTTCTCGTGGTCAGCGAGACCTGGGTTACTTTGTCTCTGACCAGCTGGGGTCAGAGGGCTGACAGCGGAAGTTGGGGGGCCCGAGAAAGGAACCCGGGCTGGGGCCTGCTGCCCTGCCTGGGTTCCTCCACCATGTCTCGTGTTAGCCAGGCCAGGACACTGGCTGCCCGCAAAGAAAGGGGCGAGGCCACTGGCTCTGGGGAAGGAACCGGGTCATCCACCAAGCAGTTCCAGATGGCCGCCAGGAGGGAAGCCACGAGTGTCTTTCAAGGCTGGGGGCGGTGGGGGGGGGGGGGACTTGATAACTTCCACACTCTCTCTCTCTCCAGACATCTCCCCCAACTCCCAGGCAGCACGCATCGCCCGCCCGCCCGCTTGCCCGCCTGCCAACCAAGGAAGCTTCGGGAGGCCCGGGGGGAGAAGGAGGACGGATGCCCGTGTGGGTGTCTACAGAGACGCTGCTGCTGCCGGCTGCCTGGGAGGAGCAGAGGATTTTGTGAATCCGGAAACTTCCGATTTGGGAGCTTGTGACCTCGACAGAGAAGGAACCGTTCCCTTCCTCTGGGATCTGCACACCGTCCCCACAGAAGGGCAGGCCCAGCTGCCCGCACCTACCCGGCTGAAGGGCCAGGAAGCAGTCAAAAGGGGCATGAGACAACCGCGCCCCCCGCCCAGCCCGCAGCCCCACCAGTGTGTCCCGGGGGAAGGCTCGGGGAGAGGGAGAGGGGGCGACAGGGCACCCTGTGTGCACAGCCGGGGCGGTGGAGGCATCTTGAAATGTCACCCTTTTCCTCCCCTCATTGTAGCAGGGAGGTAAACTGAGGCCCAGGAAGGTGAGGAAAGGTCGTGCACCCGGACCCAGGTCTGGGGACTTACAGAAAGGGAGGTGACATCACGAGGTGGACACGCACGGCCTCAGAGACCCCCGCCTTCTCCACCCAAGCAGCCGCCACTCACACGCCGGGCAGCCCCGGGGAGTGGATCCGAGCAGAGGCCGGCAGAACGGGGGTCCCCAGCGGCGCCCACGCCGAGTCGCCCCCGGCCCTGGAGCGGTGGGAGGTGGCACCCCGCAGGCCTCCCACTTCCCGGCGCGGCCCCAGCCCCGTCCTCCCCGGGGCTCCAGGAGGCTGCCCCGCCCCAGGCTACCGGAACCAGCGGGGACCCCGCAGCGACCGTGCAGCCCCAGTCCCGGCCCCACAGCCCCGCGACCCTCAGCGCTCGGACGAGCCCAGCGGGCCGCAGCCCCCGGAGGCCGGGCCGTTACCTGCCGCCGCCCCGCTCTCCGCCGCCCACGCCGCCTCCGAGGGCACGGCCCCCGCCTCGGCGCTCTCCGCCTCGTCCGGCACCTCCAGCTCCATGGCCGCGCGCGGACGGCGGCGGGGGCGCCCGAGGGGGACCCGAGCTGCGACCGCCGCCGCCGAACAACAAGCGCCGCCGGCCAAGGGAGGGCGCGCCGGGCCGGCGCGGGGCGGACGGGGCGGGGCCTGCGTGCGTGCAACGCCGCGGACGGCGCGCAGCCAATGGGGACTCGGGGGCGGGGCCGGCGTGCCACCCGCGGCCAGGAGCGCCTCGAGTGCCCCCTCGCGACCAGGGGTGGGAGGACAGCGCCAGGCTCGCTATTCCGTCGTGTTAGATAAGAAAGATTGACAGGCACGATAAGTATCAATAACATTGCTCGGCACAACACATACCAATGACATGGAACTACACAACACATACCAATAATATGGATCTATACACCACATGCCAATAATATGGATGTACACAGCACATGCCAATAACATGGATCTAAACAACACATGCCAGTAACAGGGACCTGCGCAGCACATGACAGTAGCATGGATCTGGCAGGTCGCGGTGGCTCGCGCCTGTAATTCCAGCACTTTGGGAGGCCGAGGAGGCGGATCACCTGAGGTCAGGAGTTCGAGACCAACCTGACCAACATGGTGAAATCCTGTCCCTGCTAAAAATACAAAAAACAGCTGGGCACGGTGGCGCACACCAGTAATCCCAGCTACTCGGGAGGCTGAGGCAAGAGAATCGCTTGAACCTAGGAGGTGGAGGTTGCAGTGAGCCAAGGTCGCGCGGTTGAACTCCAGCCTGGGCCACAGAGTGAGACTCTGTCTCAAAAACAAAAAACACATGGACCTGCACAGCACATGCCAATAACATGGAATTACCCAATACATGCCAATAACATGGATATACACAATACATGCCAACAACACGGATATACGCATCACATGCCAATAACATGGATATACACAGCACTTGCCAATAACATGCATATACATAATACATGCTAATAACATGGATATACACAATACATGCCAATAACATGAATCTATACTAGATCATTAACATGAATCTACATAAAACATACAAATGGCATTTCTGTATGCAATACATGCCAATAACATTGCTATACACGACGAATACCGGTAACATCGATCTACACAATACATGTGACTAACATTGATCTACGCAATACACATTATTAACAGTGATATACACACTACATGTCAATAACATTGATATGTACAAAATATGCCAATAACAGTGATATACACAGTACATGTAAATAATAATGATCTACACATGGCCGGGCGTGGTGGGTCAAGCCTGCACTTTGGGAGGCTGAGGCAGGCAGATCACAAGGTCAGGAGATCGAGACCATCCTGGTGAAACCCCGTCTCTACCAAAAATACAAAAAATTAGCCGGGCGTAGTGGCGGGCGCCTGTAGTCCGAGCTACTTGGGAGGCTGAGGCAGGAGAATCACTTGAACCCGGGAGGCAGAGGTTGCAGTGAGCCCACATGGCAACACTGTACTCCAGCCTGGGCAACAGAGCAAGACTGTCTCCAAAAAAGAAAGAGATGGTGAAAATCACTTGAAACCGGGTGTGGTGGCTCACGCCTGTAATCCCAGCACTTTAGGAGGCCGAGGTGGGCGGATCACGTAAGGTCAAGAGTTCAGGACCAGCCTGGCCAACGTGGCGAAACCCTGTCTCTACTAAAAATACCAAAAAAATAGCCGGGCGTGGTGGCACATGCCTATAATCCCAGCTACTCGGGAGGCTAAGGCAGGAGAATCACTTGAACCCGAGAGGCGGAGGTTGCAGTGAGCCAACATGGCACCACTGTACTCCAGCCTGGGCGACAGAGCAAGACAAAAAAAAAAAAAAGAAATGGTGAAAATGGTGAATTGTATGTTATGTGTATTTTACTACCATTTTTTGTTTTTTTCTTTTTTGAGATGCAGTCTTGCTCTGTCACCCAGGCTGGAGTACAGTGGTGCAATCTCGGCTCACTGTAGCCTCTGCCTCCCAGGTTCAAGCAATCCTCCCACCTCAGCCTCCCAAGTAGCTGGGACCACAGGTGTGTGCTACCATACCTAGCTAATTTTTGTAGTAGAAACGGGATTTCTACTAAAATTGGCCAGGCTGGTCTCAAACTCCCGACCTCAGGTGATCCGCCCACCTTGGCCTCCCAAAGTGTGAGGATTATAGGCGTGAACCACCACACCCGGTCTCCACCATTTTAAGGCTCCAGGAAGAGTTATTTGGACTCAGGTCATCAATAGAGCCCCTGATTCATCCAGAATCTGTCTTGAAAAAAAGATTTAGACCACTGGTTCTCAAGGTATGGTCCCTGGGCCAGCCACATTAGCCTCACTTGGGAGCTTGTTAGAAACGCCGTTTCCGAGACCAGGTGTGGTGGTTCATGCCCGTAATCCCAGTGCTTTGGGATTGAGGCTGAGGCAGGAGGATCGCTTGAGCCCAGGAGTTCAAGACCAGCCTGGGCAACATAGCAAAACCAGATCTCTACAAAACAAATTAAAAATTAGCCTGGCTTGGCCAGATGCAGTGGCTCATGCCTGTAATCCCAGCACTTTGGGAGGCCGAGGCAGGCGGATTGCCTGAGGTCAGGAGTTCGAGACCAGCCTGACCATCATGGAGAAACTCTGTTTCTACTAAAAATACAAAAATTAGTTGGGCGTGGTGGCACATGCCTATAATCCCAGCTACTTGGGAGGCTGAGGTGGGAGGATCACTTGAGCCCAGAAGTTCGAAGCTGCAGTGAGCTATAATCATACCACTACAGTCCAGCCTAGGCAACAGAGCAAGACCCGGTCTCAAAACAAACAATGAAAAGGGAAAGAAATGCAGGTTCCCAGGCCCCCACTCAGACTTCACACACCAGAAACTGAGCAGAGTTGGTGGGGGAAACAATCTGGGTGTTCATGACTCCCCGCTTCCAGGAAATTCAGATGCCAGATAAAGTTTGGGGGAAGGGGCCAGGTGTGGTGATTCATGCCTGTCATTCCAGCACTTTGGGAGGCCGAGGTGGGTGAATCACTTGAGGTCAGGAGTTCGAGACCAGCCTGGCCAACATGGTGAAACCCCATCTCTACTAAACATACAAAAATTGGCTAGGTGTGGTGGTGGGCATATGTAGTCCCAACTACTTGGGAGGCTGAGGCAGGAGAATTGCTTGAACCCGGGAGGCAGAGGTTGCAGTGAGCCGAGATAGCCCCATTGCACTCCAGTCTGAGTGACAGAGCGAGACTCCGTCTCAAAACAAAGAAAAGGAAAAGAAATGCAGGTTTCCAGGCCCCAACGCAGACTTCGCACACCAGAAACTGGGCGGGGTGGTGGTGGGGGGTACAATCTGGGTGTTCATGACTTCCCCCTTCCAAGCAATTTGGATGCCAGATAAAGTGGAGGAAGGGCTGGAGGTTAGATCATTGATGAGGATAATGAAGAGGAAATATATATATTTTTTAAAATGCTAAAACTGGCCGAAGAGTCATAACTTAGAGACGCGGAAGTCAACATTAAAACAAGCAGTTAAAAGCAGCCTGTTGGCCGGGCACGGTGGGTCATGCCTGTAATCCCAGCACTTTGGGAGGCTGAGGAGGGCAGATCACCTGAGGTCAGGAGTTCCAGACCAGCCTGGCCAACATGGTGAAACCCTCATCTCTACTAAAAATACAAAAATTAGCTGGGCGTGTTGGTGGGCACCTGTAATCCCCAACTACTCGGGAGGTTGAGGCAGGAGAATCGCTTGAACCTGGGAGGCGGAGGTTGCAGTGAGCCGAGATTGCGCCACTTCCAGTCTGGGTGACAGAGCAAGACTACATCTCAAAATAACAACAACAACAACAACAACAACAAAGCAGCCTCTTGTGGGGGAAATTGTAGGGAGGCGACATCACACGTATAATTTTCTGAACAAATCTAGATGACTCAGCTCTTAAAAATGCACATGGGCCGGGCGCGGTGGCTCACACCTGTAATTCCAGCACTTTGGGCGGCCGAGGCGGGTGGATCACGAGGTCAGGAGTTCAGGACCAGCCTGAACAACATGGTGAAACCCCGTCTTTACTAAAAATACAAAAATTAGCCGGGCCTGTTGGCACATGCCTGTAAATCCCAGCCACGGGGAGGCTTGAGGCATGAGAATTGTTTAACCGAGGAGGCCGTTATCCGATCCACCACGTCCGTCCCAGAGCGACCGGCCCAAAAAGAAAATGGAACACTAGGGGACAGGCTCACGCCTCCTAGAACCCCATCTTAGAGGCTGGAGCATGGTGGGGATCACGAGGTCGAGATTCAGACCATCCTGAGACAATGGTGAAACTCGTCTCACAAAAAATACAAAAATTAGTTTGGTGGAAGTGGCTGGTCGGTAGTCCCAGCTACCGGGAGGCTGAGGCAGGAGACTTATGAACTTGAGCTTTGCAAAAAAAAAAAAAAAGCACACCACACCCTTTATTATGGTTGCTGCCTGAGTATGAGTCCCAGGTGTCTGCAGTGGTGGATCTCATTCACTGCACCTCAATTCCTGGTTCAAGAGGATCTGCTCTAACCTCCCCAGTAGCTGGGATTACAGATGCACACCACCACTGCCATTCTTTTTGTATTTTGATGGAGATGGGTTTCACTAGGCTGACGGGGTTGTCTGGAACCTGACCTTGCACCCACCAGTCCCAACCCAAAGTCCTGGGGATTTGAGAGGAACCACCTGCACCGCCATGTAACTTTAATGCAAGATAAAAACTTTGAAAAGAAGGCCAGGCTCTGTGGCTCATGCCTGTAATCCCAGCACCACTGCACTCCAGCCCGGGCGACAGACTCTGTCTCAAGAAACAAAAACAAACAAACAAAAAACTTTAAAAAAAAAAAAAAAACTAGGGCCGGGATGGGGTGGCAGGAGGGGAGAGGCAAGGGACAGCGAGGAGGGGCTGGGGTCCGGGAGAGCCACCAGCCTCTGTGCCTTCCCCGCATCCCCCACACCCCTGCTCCGCTGTTCCCATTACGCAGAGTGGAAAACCGAGGCTGCCGGGCGGGGGCCGGTTGCGTGGTTTCTGGCGCCCCCTGGTGGCCATAGTGGCTACTGCCGTCAGCAGGAGGTACTGCAGGCTGGAGGGACCGTAGTCCATTCACGCCAAAAACATATATTGAGCACCTACTGTGTACCAGGCACTGTGCTAGGCCATAGGACACGCCAGGGATGAGCACGACAAAATCCATGACCTCTGTAAGGTGTCATTCTAATTTATTTATTTGTTTATTTTTGAGCCAGGGTCTTGCTCTGTTCCCCAGGCTGGAGTGCTGGGTTGCAATCTCGGCTCACTGCAACCTCTGCTTCCTGGGCTCCAGCGATTCTCCTGCCTCAACATCCCAAGTAGCTGGAACTACAGGCGCCCACCACCATGCCCAGCTAATTTTTGTATTTTTAGTAGAGACGGGGTTTCCCCATGTTGGCCAGGCTGGTCTCGAACTCCTGACCTCAGGTGATCCGGCCGCCTCAGCCTCCTAAAGTGCTGCGATTACAGGCGTGAGCCACTGCGCCCAGACTTAATTGCTTTAGTTTTAATTTTAATGTACTGGTAAAGATGGGGGCGGGTCTCACTATGTTGCCCAGACTGGTCTCGAATTCCTGGCCTCAAGTGATCCTGCCACCTTGGCCTCCAACGCCCTGAGATTATAGGTGTGAGCCATCATGCCCAACCTTTCCTGTATTATTTTATTTTATTTTAGATAAGATCTTGCTCTGTTACCCAGGCTGGAGTGCAGTGGCACAATTATACCTCTCTGCAGCCTCAACCTCCCAGGTTCAATCGATCCTCCCGCCTCAGCCTCCTGAGTAACTGGGACCACAGGTGTGCGCCACTACATCTGACTAATTTTTTAAAAAGTTTTCTTGACCGGGCGCGGTGGCTCAAGCCTGTAATCCCAGCACTTTGGGAGGCCGAGGCGGGCGGATCACTTGAGGTCAGGAGTTTGAGATCAGCCTGGCCAACATGGGAAAACCCCGTCTCTACTAAAAATAAAAATACAAAATTTAACCAAGCGTGGTTGTGGGTGCCTGTAATCCCAGCTACTCAGGAAGCTGAGGCAGGAGAATCACTTGAACTCAGGAGGTGGAGGTTGCAGTTAGCTGAGATCGTGCCACTGCACTCCAACCTGGGTGATAGAGGGAAACTCTGTCTCAAAACAAACAACAAACAAAAGATATAGGCCAGGCGCGGTGGCTCACGCCTGTATTCCCAGCACTTTGGGAGGCCGAGGTGGGTGGATTGCGGGGTCAGGAGATCGAGACCATCCTGGCGAACACGGTGAAACCCTGTCTCTACTAAAAATATAAAAAAATTAGCCGGGCGTGGTGGCGGGCGCCTGTAGTCCCAGCTTCTAGGGAGGCTGAGGCAGGAGAATGGCGTGAACCCGGGAGGCAACGGAGCTTGCAGTGAGCGGAGATCATGCCACTGCACTCCAGCCTGGGCGACAGAGCGAGACTCCGTCTCAAAAAAAAAAAAAAATTTTGTAGAGATGGGTTTCACCGTGTTACCCAGGCTGGTCTCAAATTCCTGGGCTCAAGTGATCCTCCCCACCTCGGCCTCCCAAAGTGCTGGGATTACAGGTGCGAGCCACCACACCTGACCCTTCCTTGTTTTTTAGATGAGGACAGCGAGAAGCCCCTGTGATTTGCCCAGAGCCACACAGTGGGGAAGTGGCAGAAGCTTCTCTATGTAGGAATCCAGTCACTTCATAGTAGAGAGGCAGACGTTGCACGCAGATCTGCGGTGGGTAAGAGAGTATGCCAAGCTGCAACCTGATGGGCCGGCGTGCCTGGCGGGAGGCTCAGCACACACAGAGGCTGGGCAGCTCCAGATGCAAGAAGCAGGAGGCAGGGGGACTCAGGGGGTGCGGCCCATTCATGCCTGAATGTAGCCAATGAGGGTTTCCTAAGCACCTACTATGTGTGGACGCTTGATGCCAGGGCCTCGGCGGTGAGGGCGCAGGCAGGAGCAAGCTCACCTCTGGGCAAGCAGGGGTTAAGGCCAGCTGCTCCCACGTGAGGGCACCTTGCGACAGAGGCTCACACCCAGCCCGCCTGCTGGCCCGCCCCCTCACCCTGGTCCGTCTCCCTGTGTCTGTGGTCGTTGGTTCCACTGGCAGGGGACCTGCCTCCCTGTTGCCACCACAAGAGAGGAAAAGTTGGTCAAACAGGTGGGGAGGCCAGAGCTACAAGCCTCGAGTTCCCTCCCCACCACCCGTGCCAGGTGGGCACCCGGGCCCTGGCACCTGCCGCCTGCCCAGAGGCCACTCAGCCTCCTAGACAGGTAAGTCCCCCGCCCCACTCTGCTTTTCCACCCAGGGTGCATTGTCTGAGCTGGCCTTCCCCAGCTGAGGGTCCTGGGACTCCTCCCCAACCTCCCCCAACCTCCCCCGCCGCGAGCTGTCTCCCCTGCTCCTCGGAAAGCAGGAAACTGACACTCCTGCGTGGGCATCTGACATAGTTTCGTAGGGATTATCTGACCGGCAGTTACTGCACCTGGCGGCCTGCCCAGGACACTGAGCTAGAGACTTAAAAGGGTCATTGTTATCTAGGTGGTGCAGGGATGGGGAGGCAGCGAAGAGGCACAGGTTGGTCTCTGATCCCCCAAACTGAGGAGGGGAGGGGATAGCAGTCCGGACAGAGCCTGGGTTTACCTCCTGCAGCCTGAGGCCAGGAGGTGACAGGTGGGAAAGGCTGCGACCTCACCCATCCCTGAGCTTCCTGGAACTTCTTAAAAGGCTCCCAAGTTTTCAAACAACTGCATCTCCGTCCCCCAACCCCTCACCCTGTTCTCACCGCTGGAACCTCCGGGAGATTTGCAGGGAGGAGCTGGGGTGGGCTTTCTTTTGTTAATCTTTTTTTTTTTTTTTTGAGACGCCGTTTCGCTCTTTTTGCCCAGGCTGGAGTGCAGTGGCGCGATCTCAGCTCACTGCAACCTCTGCCTCCGCCTCCTGAGTAGCTGGGATTACAGGCGTCCACCACCACGCCCAGCTAATTTTTGTATTTTTAATAGAGACGGGGTTTCACCATGTTGGCTAGGCTGGTCTTGAACTCCTGACCTCAGGTGATCCACCTGCCTCGGCCTTCCAAAGTGCTGGGATTACAGGCGTGAGCCACCGCGCCCGGCCTTCCTTTGCTAATCTTTACGCCTCTGAGCGAAATCTCTGCGGGATTGGGCAGGTGGGAAGGAGGAAGGAGCTCTCAGAGTCAGAGAGGGGAGGGGTCGGCGACAAAAGTGTTTTTCTGGGTCATTTGCTCCCAAATGGGAGAACCAAGGGAGCTTCCTGGTGAGCCAAGTGTCCGATTTTTGCATCTCAAATCTCTTTCTCAGCACCAAGAGGGTGCCCTGGGGCTGAGGAGGCGTGGATGATCGCATGGTAGGGGACAGAGCAGCCCAGCATTGGGGTCACCTTGTGGCTGTGTGGCCGCAGAGCTCCCAGGGAGCAGGCTTGCTTGAGATTCGGGAGTCTGTAGGGGTGGGCGACACGGATCCCACCTTGCCTGGGTTTTGAGAGCAAACCTGTGGACTCAGGAAGATTTGGCTTCCACTCCTCCCTTCTCTCCGGGCCTCTGTTTCCTGCTGTAAAATGCAGACATTGAGGGCCGGCGCGGTGGCTCACACCTGTCATCCCAGCACTTTGGGAGGCCGAGGCGAATGGATCATGAGGTCAGGAGTTTGAGACCAGCCCGGCCAATATAGTGGAACCCTGTCTCTACTAAAAACGCAAAAATGAGCCGGGTGTGGTTGTGGGCGCTTGTGATCCCAGCTACTCGGGAGGCGGAGGCAGGAGAATCTCTTGAACCCGGGAGGTGGAGGATGCAGTGAGCAGAGATCGTATCACCACATTCCAGCCTGGGCAAGAGTGAGACTCTGTCTCAAAAAAAAAAAAAAAAAAGGCAGGATATTGAGTCACTGAGTCACAGGGCTGTTGAGTGCTGGACATAATAGAGCAGGTAACAGATTCTTGGTCATTCTGGGGTCAAGATGAGCAGTCCTGTTCCCAATGGGAGTCCTGTGGTCTCATCAGCTTCGTGGTTTATAGAGGATGAACCCTGGCTCAGAGAAGGACAGCCGCTTACCCTGGGCTGCACAGCCAAGTAGAAATGTCAGGCAGGCAAGAGTCAAGATGCAGAGGATGGGGAGCTCGTTTGTGGGCGGGGACGGGGCGGAGGGGGGAGGCCGCTGCTCTGGAGGCCGGCCCTGCCCCCAGCGGATGCCTCAGGCTCAGCATCTGGAGAAAGGCCTGCCCCCTGGCTTGGTGCTTCCTCGTGGCCCTGAGTCCCGGGGAAAGTCCAGGGCAGGGATTATGGGTGCTTGTTCTTCCTCTTTAGGGCTGGCCGGGTGCCAGGGGAGCTGTGTTTGCTCAGGGTGGAGCCTGACACCCTTTGGAATGGGTTGAGGTTAGCGGAAGCCTAGGCTGGGGGGAGGGGTCACCCAGGGAGGGAATGGGCATTTATGGAGCACTTACTGTATGCGCGAGTATGGGGTCACCAGGCCTTGGAGATTCAGCAGTGAGCAAGGCAGACCACGCTTCCTGCTCTCGTGTGGCATGTTTTGGTGGGGAAAGACAGACATGGAACAAGACACACAATAATTGAGCCAATGGCTGCACAGATGATAACATGTGTGAGAGGCGCTTTGTAATTTATTTTATTTTACTTTTCTTGAGACGGAGTCTTGCTCTGTTGCTCAGGCTGGAGCTCAGTGGCATGATCTCCGCTCACTGCAACCTCCACCTCCTGGGTTCAAGTGATTCTCCTGCCTCAGCCTCCCGAGTTGCTGGGATTATAAGCACCCACCACCAGGCCAGCTAATTTTTGTATTTTTAGTAGAGACAGGGTTTCGCCATATTGGCCAGGCTGGTCTCGAACTCCTGATCTCAGGTGATTCTCCTGCCTCGGGCTCCCAAAATGCTGGGATTATAGCCATGAGTCACCAAGTTCAGCCAAAATGAAGAAAGAGCTTTAAGTGCTGGCCTGAAGACACTTGGCTTTATGAAATTAAAGGATATTTTTTCCCAAAATAGTAAAATCATAACTCTCCTTTTTTTTTTTTTTTGAGACGTCTTGAGACGGAGTCTTGCTTTGTCCCCCAGGCTGGAGTGCAGTGGCGCGATCTCGGCTCACTGCAAGCTCCGCCTCCTGGGTTTACGCCATTCTCCTGCCTCGGCCTCCCGAGTAGCTGGGACTACAGGCGCCCGCCACCTCGCCCGGCTAGTTTTTTGTATTTTTAGTAGAGACGGGGTTTCACCACGTTAGCCAGGATGGTCTCGATCTCCTGACCTTGTGATCCACCCGCCTCGGCCTCCCAAAGTGCTGGGATTACAGGCTTGAGCCACCGCGCCCGGCCTATAACTCTCATACAAGTACAAAATGAGGCCAGATGCGGTGGCTCACGCCTGTAATCCCAGCACTTTGGGAGGCCGAGGCGGGTGGATCGCTTGAGCCCAGGAGTTTGGGACCAGCCTGGCCAACATGGTGAAACCCTATCTCTACTAAAAATACAAAAATTAGCCGGGTGTGTTGGAGGGCGTCTATAATTCCAGCTACTTGGGAGGCTGAGGCAGGAGAATCGCTTGAACCCGGGAGGCAGAGGTTGCAGTGAGCCGAGATCGCACCGCTGCACTCCCGCCCCAGCGACAAAGTGAGACTCCATCTCAAAAATGTCATTCCGTGCCCAGAATGACAACACCTTAGTGCAGACGGTTTTCAGGGGGCAGGGAGCCCCCTCTAACCCTGAGACACTGTAATTCACCTTTGATTTTCCTATGGGGGGCCCGAGTGGAGTTAGAAGCTTGGAGAGGCAGCCCAGGGGATCCTTAGCGGTGGATGCTTAAGCCTTTGAGCCTTCCCCGAAATATTGCTCAGGGTCAAAACCGGGATCTCCATTTTACAGATGAGGAAACTGAGGCAGGAGCTGGAATTCACGGGGGCTCTGCTGTTCTCTCTCAGCTGTGGAACCTCCTTCTAGAGCTCAGCCGTCCTCTCTTTTGGGGGAAATGGCATCTTTGGCATGCCTTGGTGGCTGCCGCCTGGAATCCCAACATTTTGGGAGGCCGAGGTGGGAGGATCACATGAGCCCAGCAGTTCAAGACAGGCCCGGACAACATAATGAGGTCCTGTCTCTACAAAATATACAAAAATCTGCCGGGCAGGGTGGCGTGCACCTGTGGTCCCAGCTACTCAGGAGGCTGGGGTGGGAGGATCACTTGAGCCCAGGAAAGTGGAGGCCACAGTGAGCTATGACTGCACCACCGCACTCCAGCCTAGGTAGCAGAGCAAGACTGTCTCAAAAAAAAGAAAACAAGTCCCCCGTTGAACCCCCTGAGCTGCATTCCATACTGCAAGCTTCTAGTAGGTTCCACACTCCCCTCCTACTTCAAAGTGCCCCCCGTGAGGTCCTCCAACTTCCCAAGGACGCCAAACCCTGAGACATTCTTCAGCCCTCCTGTGCATTAGAGCTGAGCAGGCCACACCTAGAATCCGTCCTTCCTCAAAGGTCATTCGACTCTTGGCAACCCACAGACCGGCGCGTCTCCTCCCACCTGGCTGCCCTCCGTCTTTGCTCTCTGTCTCTGCTCCTGCGCCGTCCTCTCCACTCAGCTTCCAACGCAGAGAAATTCCACTGTCAACCCCTCAAAGAGAGGAAGCTGGATAACCGCACCAGGACACATTGTCTTCCTCCAACCACCCACCGTCTGCTCTCATATCCATGCCCTGCTCAAGAGCACTCAATGGCTCCCTAGTACCATCCTGTGAACCTGGGTTGAAATCCAAGGCTTTGGAGATGGGCATAGCCTTGAGCCCCTTATTCCCCCCACCCCTGACCTTCAGATCACCTTAATGAATTAAAAACCTGCTTTTCTGGCCGGGCGCAGTGGCTCAAGCCTGTAATCCCAGCACTTTGGGAGGCCGAGACTGGCGGATCACGAGGTCAGGAGATCGAGACCATCCTGGCTAACCCGGTGAAACCCCGTCTCTACTAAAAAATACAAAAAACTAGCCGGGCGAGGTGGTGGGCACCTGTAGTCCCAGCTACTCGGGAGGCTGAGGCAGGAGAATGGCGTAAACCTGGGAGGCAGAGCTTGCAGTGAGCTGAGATCTGGCCACTGCACTCCAGCCTGGGTGACAGAGCGAGACTCCATCTCAAAAAAAAAAAAAAAAAAGTTACCTGGGCGTGGTGGCATCCACCAGTACTCCCAGGTACTCGGAAGGCCGGGTCAGGAGAATTGCTTGAACCTGGGAGGCAGAGGTTGCAGTGAGCCGAGATCATGGCACTGTCTCCAACCTGGGCCACAGGGTGAGACTGTGTCTCAAAAAAAGAAAAAATATATATATACACACACACACACACACACATATGTGTGTGTATATATATATATGAGCTGGATGTGGTGGCAGGCACCTCTAGGCCCACCTACTCAGGAGGCTGAAGTGGGAGGATCACTTGAGCCCAGGAAGTTGAGGTTTCAGTGAGCCATGATCTTGCCCTTGCACTCCAGCCTGGGTGACAGAGCTAGACGCTGTCTCAAAAATAAATAAATAAATAAGCGGGTTAAACTTCTAGCAACGAATGGGGCTCCTGGGCCATGTTTCCTGGCATATGCCTGGCTTCAGCCACAGTTACACCCGACATTCGTGTGCCCACTTTGCAGCTGAGAAAACTGGGGCCAGATGGTGAGCTGATCTGCGGGATTTGGCTGCAGCTGTTTGCCCCTGCATCTTGAACTCCAACGTGGTGCCTCTTACCGGAGGGGGACCCTTGGCAATGTCTTGAGATATTTGGGTGTTCAAAACCAGGCCGAGGCCAGGCGCAGTGGCTCACACCTGTAATCCCAGCACTTTGGGAGGCCGAGGCAGGCGGATCACGAGGTCAGGAGATCGAGACCATCCTGGCTAACCCGGTGAAACCCCGTCTCTACTAAAAATACAAAAAATTAGCCGGATGTGGTGGCGGGCGCCTGTAGTCCCAGCTACTTGGGAGGCTGAGGCGGGAGAATAATTTGAACCCAGGAGGTAGAGCTTGCAGTGAGCCGAGATCACACCAGTGCACTCCAGCCTGGGCGACAGAGCAAGACTCCCTCTCAAAAAAAAAATTTAAAAAAAAAATTGCTGGACCTTATTCATCTAAAATCTTTTTTTTTTTTTTGCGCCACCTGCTGGTGGCCGGATGTCACACAGGGAAGGGCTGAGCTGCCTCTAGGTACACAGTAGGTGTTCAGCAAGCCTTAGTTTTGGTTATTGGTGTTTCTACATTGGCTCAGCATGGGGTCTTGGAAAGAGTCTGGGGCTCCAGGAACCCATGCTGTGCAACCTTCACTGAGACTGGGACCCTTTCTGAACCTTCATCTATAAAATATGTGTGTGTGGCTGGGAGTGGTGGCTCACGCCCGTAATCCTAACACTTTGGGAGGCCCAGGTGGCCGAAGATCCAGACCAGCCTGGCCAACATGGGGAAACCCCGTCTCTACTGAAAATACAAACATTAGCCGGCCGTGGTGGCAGGTGCCTGTAATCCCAGCTACTCGGGAGGCTGAGGCAGGAGAATCACTCGACCCTGGGAGACAGAGGTTGCAGTGAGCTGAGATCGCGCCACTGCACTCCAGCCTGGGCAACACAGCGAGGCACTATCTCAAAAATAAAATAAAGTGAAGTATGTGTGTGGGATTCCCTGATAAAAATAATAGCCAACACTTAGTGGGAGCTTTCTAAGAATATTGTGTGCATTTACTCACATAATGCTTGGAGTCAGGTGCTATTATTACCATTTACAGATGGGGAAAATGAGGCACAGAGTGGTTTGCAGGAGGACACACCACTGGGATGGGGCAGATATCACATTTATGTCCTATTCTAGGCCCCTTTTATTTATTCATTTATTTATTTTTTTGAGACGGAGTCTCGCTCTGTCACCCAGGCTGGAGTTCGATGGCGTGATCTCGATCTCGGCTCACTGCAAGCTCCACCTCCCGGGTTCACACCATTCTCCTGCCTCAGCCTCCCGAGTAGCTGAGACTACAGGTGCCCGCCACCACCCCCGGTTAATTTTTTGTATTTTTAGTAGAGATGAGGTTTCACCGTGTTAACCAAGATGGTCTCAATCTCCTAACCTCGTGATCCGCCCGCCTCGGCCTCCCAAAGTGCTGGGATTACAGTATTTATTTATTTTCATTTCAATTTTTTTTTTTTTTTTTTTTTGAGACAGAGTCTCGCTCTGTCGCCAGGCTGGAGTGCAGTGGCGCCATCTCTGCTCACTGCAAGCCCCGCCTCCCAGGTTCACACCATTCTCCTGCCTCAGCCTCCCGAGTAGCTGGGACTACAGGCTCCCGTCACCGCACCCAGTTAATTTTTTGTATTTTTCATAGAGACAGGGTTTCACATTGTTAGCCAGGATGGTCTCGATCTCCTGACCTCAAGATCTGCCCACTTTGGCCTCCCAAAGTGCTGGGATTACGGGCGTGAGCCACCACCCCTGGCTTTTACAGGCTCAAGTTTTAATCAAAGCTTGTCTATAAGATTACTTTATTCCTGCATCTTCTCCATTGTTTCTTCCTTGTATTTGCCCTTTTCCTTTCCTACCTGGTGAGATTTGGCTTTCCGTTCAAGGATCTTCTTGCCGCCTTTGTCCAGTTTTAGCCTAGTGATAACCACCTAGGTCAATGCCTACGTGGACAGTTGTGCCGTTAGCCTTTTCCTGCTGCACCCGTTCAGTGTAGATAACATATTTCTTCCTGTAAACCTGGACTACTTTGCCAATTTGCTGACCTTTATAGTGTCCTCGCACAACCAGAACTTCATCATCGTTTTGAGTGGGCATGGATCGCAGGTGGTACTTGTGTCTCAGCTCTTTGGAAAGAGGGGAAGACATAGAATCTTCCTGCGAATGTGGGAAGGTGCATTAAAATGCCTTTTGTGATTCTTGCTTCGCTGGGAAGTCACAAAGGGACTGAACTTCATCTTGGTCGCTCCCGCTTCAGTGATGGCCGCAAAAGTGAAGAGAACTACACACTCCTTTTTGTTTATTTATTTTATTTTCTTTTTCTTTTTCTTTTTTTTTTTTTTTGAGACGGAGTCTCATTCTGTCACCCAGGCTGGAGTGCAGTGGCGCGATCTCCACTCACTGCAAGCTCCACCTCCCGGGGCCACGTCATTCTCCTGCCTCAGCCTCCCGAGTAGCTGGGACTACAGGTGCCTGCCACCTCGCCTGGCTAATTTTTGTATTTTTTTAGTAGAGACAGGGTTTCACCATGTTAGCCAGGATGGTCTCGATTTCCTGACCTCGTGATCCGCCCGTCTTGGCCTCCCAAAGTGCTGGGATTACAGGCATGAGCCACCGCGCCTGGCCTCCTTTTTATTTTTTACAGAGATTGGGTCTTGCTATATTGCCCAGGCTGGTCTCCAACTCCTGGCATCAAGTGATCCTCCCACCTGACTCTTCAAAATGCTGGAATTACAGGAGTGAGCCATTGTGCCTGGCCTCTAGGCTCCTTTTAATCCTCCTGACAACCCTGTGATGTAGGGCCTATTATTTTCCCCAATTACAGATGTGGAAACTGAGGAACAGAGAGGGGCAGTAACTTGCCTGAGGTCACACAGCAAATAGGTGAGAGCTGGTTTTAGAACCCTCCCAGCTCTGAAGTTCCAAGTGGGTCCCCACAAGAGGCTTTGGTAATGCTTTACTGGGGCCCTTGGAGACCCTTGAGGGACACCCTTGAGGGACTGACTGTAGCTGACTCGGGTCTCTGGGCTAGTGTTTTGGGTAGAATTGTAGTGAAGGAGGTGAGATGTCATCTTAGTGGGCCCTCTGAGACGTTGATATTGTTGGTCTTGTTTACTTAGCAAACTCTTTTTTTTTTTTTTTTTTTTTTTTGAGACTGAGTCTTGCTCTGTCACCCAGGCTGGAGTGCAGTGGTGCAATCTCGGCTCACTGCAAGCTCTCCCTGCTGGGTTCAAGCCATTCTTCTGCCTCAGCCTCCCAAGTAGCTGGGACTACAGGTGCCCGCCACCATACCTGGCTAATTTTTTTTTTGCATTTTTAGTAGAGACGGGGTTTCACAGTGTTTGCCAGGATGGTCTCGATCTCCTGACCTCGTGATCTGCCCATCTTGGCCTCCCAAAGTGCTGGGATTACAGGCGTGAGCCACTGCGCCCGGCCTACTTAGCAAACTCTTAACCAACCTTCAAATCCCCAGCTGCGATGCCCCCTCCTCCAGGAAGCCTTTCTTTTACCCACTAGAGTTTTCTCTATGCTCTTCACACCTAACCACAACCTGGGGCTCCTCTCCCTGCCCAGCCGTGACTGGATAAGGCTGGGAAGGGGTGTTTATGTGTAGGTTTGCCCCTTTAACCCTGGGGTGGGGCCCAGGCACAGCTGGGCTCAGGTTTTTTTTTTTATAGTAAGGAATGTGTGGGTGCAGCCATGACCAGCCCCGCCCACCCAGGTGACTTGAAGTTTTCCTACACTGGTCCAGTCCCTCCTAGGTCTAACCTTAAGAATCCCGGAATCCCAGGCGCCTGAGGTGGGAGGCTGGGCTGGGCTGGGTGAGAAGAAGGAAACGACCTTTACTCACTCCCAGAGCCTGAAGAATTTCCTCGTGCCCTGCTCCCCTGCCCCTTTCTTTCTTTCTTTGTTTCTCTTTCTTTTTCTTTCTTTCCTTTTTCTTTTTTTTCTTTTTTTTTTTTTTTTGAGACAGAGTCTTGCTCTGTCACCCAGGCTGGAGTGCAGTGGCCGGATCTCAGCTCACTGCAAGCTCCGCCTCCCGGGTTTCACCTTCATTCTTGCCTCAGCCTCCCGAGTAGCTGGGACTGCAGGCACCGCCGCGCCCCTTGTAGTTTTTTGTATTTTAGTAGAGGCAGGGGTTTCACCGTGTTAGCCAAGGATGGTCTCGATCTCCTGACCTCGTGATCCAGCCCATCTCGGCCTCCCAAAGTGCTGGGATTACAGGCTTGAGCCACGGCGCCCGGCCAATTCTTTTTTTTTTTTGAGACAGGGTCTCGCTCTGCTCTGTCACCCAGACTGGAGTGCAGTGACTTGATCTCAGCTCACAGTAACCTCAGCCTCCCGGGTTCAAGCTATTCTCTTTCCTCAGTCTCCCGAGTAGCTGAGGCATGCGCCACTACGACCGGCTGATTTTTGTATTTTTAGTAGAGACGGGGGTTTCCACATGTTGGTGAGGCTGGTCTCGAACTCCTGACCTCGTGATCCGCTCGCCTCGGCCTCCCAAAAAATTCGGGGATTACAGGCAGGAGACACCGCGCCCGGTCCCGCCCTGCTCCTTTCTTTCCTGGGTGCTGGGTGTGAAGACAGAGCCCGGAGGCCAGGACCGCAGGGAAAAGGCACGCAGCCGCTGTTGCATCTTCAGGGCGTCCACGCCCCTGGCCTCTGGAGCCTCAGGTTCCCCTCTGGGGAATAGGGCAAACCTTCCGGAGATAAGGTGACCCAGGGACCAGCCCTGTGCTGAGGAGGTCTCCGGCCCTCGACAAGCTTCTAATCCAAGAGGCCTCCCAGATGCACCTCAAAATGTGCCCATTTCGCGGACGGAAACACCGTCCAAATAGTAGGCTCCGTTCCAAGAGCAGGGGTTACTCCTGCCGGGTCTTGCTGGCAGCCTTGTCGGGCCGGGATCTGGTCGCGGCCGCCGGCCCCAGCTCGGCTGCGTGGATAACCCGGCCTGGAGTTTCCGCCTCAGGACCTGGCTCCTGTGATGGGAGGGGGGAGAAACCTCCGCAGCGTCCAGGGGGCGTGTCTGGGCAGGGGCGGGGCTGGCCTGGGACCTGGAGGAGGAAGAGGGGGCAGGTGCAGCCGGGAGCTGCGGAGCTGGAGGGAGGAGGACGAGAGCCGCCAGGCCCTCAGAGGCTGTGACCCTCCCCAGCCTCCTTCCCCAGCCCGGGGTGGGGGCCGATTGACTGTTTCCAGGCCCCGCCTCGGGTAGGGGGGCTGGAGAGCCCCCAGGTGGACCATGGCGGTGAGATTCCAGGCGAGTAACCCTCCGAGGGCGGCGCGGGGAGGGGTTCGGGCTGGGGTGGTGGGGGGAACCAGGGTTTGGGAGTCGACCCAGGACAGCAGAACACCTTCTACCTACATAACAGGCAGGGAAACTGAGTCCCAGAGGGATGAAATGGCTAGCTGGAGGTTGCACTTCGAGATGCTTCCGCGCCCCCATCCCTGCTTCCAAAGACCATCTCTTCTGGAACCTCCTCTGCCCCAGGACCGGCCTCCTTTAATCCCACAGAGCTGGGTTCAAATCCCGAATTTTCTGTCCACTATGCTGTGTGTAACGTGGGGCCAGTGAGTGAACCCTCTCTTTACCTCATCTGATAAATGGGTGATCAGCATTTTAAACAGAGGGAAAATGTATTTGAAGAACTTGGCGCATCGTAGGTGGGCTGGAGAGATGTTCATCCCCCTTTGCTGGGGGTGTGCAGCCGGCTGAGCTCGGGCGCCCATGGTGGCACGGTGGGCAGTGACTTCATTTGTGGGCTGGGGTGGCTTTGGTGAACATTCACCTCCTACAAGGCTGCAGGAGGGAGCACCAGCATTTATTGGGTGCCCACTGTGTACAGAGCCGTTAACAGGCATTACCAGGCAGAGGCAGGGGTGGGGTGAGCAAGCTGGCTGGGGTGCGCCGTGGTGGGGGCGGGGTGGAGGGGCGATCCTTGTCTCCAGAGGGATTTCACCCTCCAGGCATGGAGCCTGGACTGGCTCCTTCACACCCACCAGCCAGGGTAGACTGGGGTTGCAGTGGTATGTGGCCAGACCCAGGCCACTCGGCCCCAAGCTTCAGGACCTGGCACTTCTGGTTTCCACTGACTTCCTCCTGGCCTCCAGGTACAGCTCTCAGAATCCCCTCCCCAGTCGGTGTATCTGTTGGCTGAAACCTCCCCCTCTGCCATTGTTTCTGGAAGTGTGGGGGGCGGGGAGAAGGGACAGTGGCCTGGGAGCCCCGTGCCCCGGGGCCGTGTGACTTGGTACCGCCGTCCCCTCTGGGCGGGCCTCTTGTTCGGCGTTTGTGTCCAGCCCTGGGTGGGGGGCGGGGACAAAGACCCAAGCCCCACCCTCTCAGAGCTCACCTGGACAGGGGCAGGGCCGGGAACTCAGGACGCACCTGTTGAGCACTTGCCACAGTGTGTTTTGTTCAACCATTCACTCGTTCCTCAAACTCTTCCCTAGGGGGACCTGGTCTTATGGGGTCCCAGGGGCCCATCCCTGCCCATCGGGAGCCCTCAGACTGAGGGGGAAGGTGTAGGGTGGAGAAATGCACTCTGACATCCCACATCCCAATCATCACAGTTGGGCCAGACGGAAGGATGCGTACGGAGGAAGAGACTGGGGCTGTGAAGGATGAATAGGAGTTTGCCAGGGAATCCAGCACCAGCACCCAGGGCCTGGAAAGGAGACTGATGGCCGAACACCTGGGCCTTAAGTAGCCAGAGAGACAGACATGCCTCCTTTCACAGACAAAGAGAAAAGACCAGAACCGTACCAACTGATGGTTAAAGGGAATAAAGATGATTTTTAGATGCCTTGAATAAAAAATCATAAAACAGGCCGGACGCGGGGGCTCACGCCTGTCATCCCAGCACTTTGGGAGGCTGAGGCGGGCAGATCACCTGAGGTCAGGAGTTTGAGACCAGTCTGACCAACATGGTGAAACCCCGTCTCTACTAAAAATACAAAAATTAGCCGGGCGTGGTGGTGGGTGCCTGTAATTCTAGCTACTTGGGAGGCTGAGGCACGAGAATCGCTGGAAACCGGGAGGTGGAGGTTGCAGTGAGCCAAGATCGCACCATTGCACTCCAGCCTGGGCGACAGAGTGACACTCTGTCTCAAAGTAAAAATAATAATAATAAAAAAACAAGCAGGAGTGATTGGGGATCAGAGAAGACTGGTTAGTTAGGTGGTCAGGGAGGACTTCCTGAGGAGGTGGCATTTGAGCCTAGACTTCAGTGGCTGGGGCCAGCCAGGCAGGAATCCCATGAAACATGTCCCAGATTCAGGGGACAGACGGGGGAAAGGTTTGGAGGTGAACTAAGATGAGGTGGGCTGTGAGGTTAGGCTTAATCCCTCGGGCACTGTGGAGCTCTGGAGGGTTTAGACAAAGCTTCTGGTTTCCGTGGAGACGAACCCGCACAAGCTGGGACAAGCCTGGACCACCTGGACTCCCTCACCGCCCTCCCCATCTGGGGCCCTGGTTCCCTGGGACTGTCTCTCTCTTTTTTTTTGAGACAGAATCTCACTTTCTTTTTTTTTTTTTTTTTAAGGAGGAGTCTCACTTTGTCGCCCAGGCTGGGGTGCAGTGGCACGATCTCGGCTCACTGCAAGCTCCACCTCCCGGGTTCACGCCATTCTTCCGCCTCAGCCTCCCGAGGAGCTGGGACCACAGGTGCCCGCCACCTCGCCCGGCTAACTTTTCTATTTTTTGTAGAGATGGGGGTCTCACTATGTTGTTCAGGTTGGTCTCGAACTCCTGGGCTCAAGCCATCCTGTTGCCTCGGTCTCACAAAGTGCCAGGATTATAGGCAGAAGCCACTGTGCCTGGCCCTGGGACCATTTAATGACACAAAGTATAACATCAAAGCAGGTAAAAAAAAAAAAAAAAAAAAAAGATGCAATTTTGAAAACTAAGCTCAGAAGAAAAACAGGGGCCGGGCGCGGTGGCTCAAGCCTGTAATCCCAGCACTTTGGGAGGCCGAGACGGGCGGATCACGAGGTCAGGAGATCGAGACCATCCTGGCTAACACAGTGAAACCCCGTCTCTACTAAAAAAATACAAAAAACTAGCCGGGCGAGGTGGTGGGCGCCTGTAGTCCCAGCTACTCGGGAGGCTGAGGCAGGAGAATGGCGTAAACCCGGGAGGCGGAGCTTGCAGTGAGCTGAGATCCGGCCACTGCACTCCAGCCTGGGCGACAGAGTAAGACTCCGTCTCAAAAAAAAAAAAAAAAGAAGAAAAACAGTAAATAATCAGAAAGCCACTATGGCCTGGTGGTTAAGAGCAAGAGTGAGGCTGGGTGCGGTAGGTCACGCCTGTAATTCTAACACTTTGAGAGCCTGAGGAGGGAGGATCGCTTGGGCCCAGGAATTTGAGACCAGCTTGATCAACATAGCAAAAACCCTATCTCTACAAAGAGAAAAAAAAAAAAAATGCCGGGTGTGGTGGTGCATGCCTGCGGTCCCAGCTTCTCGGGAGGCTGAAGCAGGAGGATCCCTTGAGCCTGGGAGTTCAAGGCTGCAGTGAGCTGTAATTGAGCCACTCCAGCATGGGCAACAGTGAAACCCCGTATCAAAAACCAACCAACCAACCAAAAAAGAGCCAGAGAACAGGGCAGGCTGCCAAAGTTCACCACTGTGCTGTGTGACCTCAGGCAAGTTACTGAACCTCTCTGGGCGCCTTTTAATCTCACTGCTAAAGTAGGAATGGTAACCGTGCCACTTCCTAAGGTCACTCTGAGGATGAAATGAATAGGTCCACATCAAGCGCCCGCTCGCAGCCAGCATGGACGAGGAGAGCTTTGGGACGCCAAGGCAGGAGTTCAAGACAGCCTGGCCAACATGGTGAAATCCTGTCTCTACTAACAGTACAAACATTAGCTGGCTGTGGTTGTGGGTGCCTATAATCCCAGCTGTTCAGGAGGCTGAGTCAGGAGAATCGCTTGAACCCAGGAGGTGGAGGTTGCAGTGAGCTGAGACGACGCCATTGCACTCCAGCCTGGGTGACAAGAGCAAAAAACTCCTTCTCAAAACAAACAAACCAACAAACAAACAACTACGCAAAGGAGAAAGTCATTATTTGGCCGCCACCTCCCCAAGCCTCCTTCTCCTTGTCATGCATTGAATCTGTCCCCTTCTCTCAAACCACATCCCTGGAAGACAGGGTAGCGGTGCCATTTCACAGATGGGGAGACTGAGGCTGGGAGAGGCCCCGCCATAGCTAGCACGGGTGGGCGGACGTGCGATTTGAGTCCGGTCCTGAGTGCTGTCCTGCCTCCCTGGGAACTGCAGAGCCCTGCCCTCTGCTCTGTTTCTCTCCCCTCCACCCCGCTTCTCACTCCTGGAGATCAGGAATGCTGGCCTCCCTGGAGACGCTGGAGCTTATAAGAAAATGGGGGGTGCCTGGGCAGAGGCAATCACACACCCGCTGTGCCAAGCCTGGAAAACCGGCTGGGGAGGAGGAGGAGTTACTTCTACAAACTCCCTCCCCCGTCCCTCCACCTGTCCCCTGCCTGGGGAGCAGGGCATGGTCTGTGCTGGCAGGAGGGAAGGGGGGGTGGAGGCGTGGCCAGGTGACCTTGCACCTGAGTCTAGTGTTCTCATCTATGCCATGGACATGAAAATAACAGAATCGGCCAGGCGCGGAAGCTCACGCCTGTAATCCTAGCACTTTGGGAGGCCGAGGCGGGCGGATCACCTGAGGTCTGGAGTTCAAGATCAGCCTGGTCAACGTGGTGAGACCCCCATCTCTACTAAAACTACAAAAAATTAGCTGGGCGTGGTGGCAGGCGCCTGTAATCCCAGCTACTCAGGAGGCTGAGGCAGGAGAATCGCTTGAAGCTAGGAGGCGGAGGTTGCAATGAGCCGAGATCGCACCACTGCACTCCAGCCTGGGCAACAAGAGCGAAACTGTCTCAAAAAAACAACAACAAAAAAGATAGTACATGTAAAGCACCTGGCACAAAGGAAGTGCTTCATTAATTCACTCACTCACTCATTCATTCATTCAGCAAATCCTTCTTGAATCCCTGCTGCAACTCATGCGCTGTTCTAGGCAGGGAACTGAGGGCTCAGTTATGGACAAAGACAAAAATCTCTGCCCTCTAGAGCTGATATTCTAGACGGTGAGGGTGGATAGTGAATAGGCTTTAAAAATCGAGAGAATGTCCAAGGATTGCAAATTCCTTTTTTAATTTTTTTCTTTTCTTTTTTGAGATGGAGCCTTGCTCTGTCGCCCAGGCAGGAGTGTAACGGCGCGATCTCAGCTCACTACAGCCTCCACCTCCCAGGTTAAGCCATTCTCTTGCCTCAGCCTCCCAAGTAGCTGAGACTACAGGCACCCGCCACCATGCTTTGCTCATTTTTTTTTTGTATTTTTAGTAGAGACTGGATTTTGCCATGTTGGCCAGGCTGATTCTGAACTCCTGACCTCAGGTGATCTGCCTGCCTTGGCCTCCCAAAGTGGTGTTGGAATTACAGGCATGAGCCACCGCACCCAGCCTGCCTTTTTTTTTTTGAGATGGAGTCTTGCTCTGTCGCCCAGGCTGGAGTGCAGGGCGTAATCTTGGCTCACTGCAACCTCCGCCTCCTGGGTTCAAGCAATTCTCCTGTCTCAGCCTCCCGAGTAGCTGGGATTACAAGTGTGCACCATCACACCCAGCTAATTTTTGTATTTTTAGTAGAGATGGGGTTTCACCATGTTGCCCAGGCTGGTCTCAAACTCCTGACCTCAGGTGATCCACCTGCCTTGGCCCCCAGAGTGCTAGGATTACAGGTGTGAGGCATGGTGCCCGGCCGGGTTGAAAATTCTATGGAGGAAGATACACCAAGGAGAGAGGGAAAAGGTGGTCTGTTGTGGTCAGGAGGGGGTTACAGTTCTAAATGGGGTGATCAGCGGTGACTTCATCAAGGGGGTCACGTTTGAGTTAAGTCCTTGAAGGAGGGTGAGGGATATGGGGAAGGCGCTCCGTGCAGAGGGCACGGCTGGTGCAAAGGCCCTGAGGCAGGACTGCGCCTGGCGTGTTGGTGTTGGAGGGACAGTGAGGAGGCCCGAGTGGCTGGAGCAGAGTGAGCTCCCTCTACCCTGCAGGCCTGGCTCGATCCTCTCCAGGGAACTGAGCCAGACCTTCCAGAGGGAGAGGGACCAAGAACTTGCTTTCTCTCTGCACCTGCTACTGTTCAGTTCACTTCAACCAGGTCTCTCCCCCTTGGCACTGCTGACATTCACAGCCGGATTGTTCTCCGGGGTGGGGCCGTCCTGGGCACTGCAGGGTGCTGAACAGCGTCCCTGGCCTCCACCCACTCCATATCAGGAGCTCCCTCAAGTCATGACAACCACATCTGTCCCCAGACATCGCCCAGTGTCCCCAGGGCAAAGCAGAATTGCCCCTGTTTGAGAGCCACTGACTTAGACCCATTTTGCAGATGAAAAACTGAGTACGGGCCAGGCGCCGTAGCTCACGCCTATAATCGCAACATTTTGAGAGGCCGAGGTGGGTGGATCACCTCTCAGTGGTGAGAGGCTGAGGTTGGGAGTTTGAGACCAGCCTGGCCAACATGGCGAACCCCGTCTCTACTAAAAATAGAAAAATTAGCCCGGCATGGTGACGGGCACCTGTAATCCCAGCTACTCAGGAGACTGAGGCAGGAGATTCACTTGAACTTGGCAGGCAGACACTGCAGTGAGCAGAGATTGTGCCACTGCACCCCAGCCTGGGCAACAGAGTGAGACTATGCCTCAAAAAAAAACAAGGCCGGGCACAGTGGCTCACGCCTGTAATCCCAGCACTTTGGGAGGCCAAGGCGGGTGGATCACTTGAGGCCAGGAGTTAAAGACCAGTCTGGCCAATGTGGTGAAACCCCATCTCTATTAAAAATACAAAAGTTAGCCGGGCGTGGTGGTGCACCCCTGTAATCCCAGCTACTTGGGAGGCTGAGGCAGGAGAATCGCTTGAACCTGGGAGGTGGAGCTTGCAGTGAGCTGAGATTGTGCCACTGCACTCCAGCTTGGGTGACAGAGTGAGACTCCGTCTCAGAAAACAAACAAAAAAACCTGAGGCCCTGAGAGAGGTAGTAACTTGTCACAGGCTCCAACCACAGGCCTGTCAGAGCTTGACTCCTCATCCTGGGGCTGGGGACCCCCAAGTGCTCGGATGAGCCTGTGTGACCTCACACCCGTCTTCCCCGTTCCCCTTGACCAGGTGGCCGACATGGAGGAGCTGACCATCTGGGAACAGCACACGGCCACACTGTCCAAGGTGAGACCTCCCTCGCCCTGTCTGGGTGCCGGGGGACATGGTGGCTTCGGCCCAGCTCAATAGAGGGGAGATGCTTTACTCTGCGGGAAACAGCAGCTCTTCCTCCCCCTTATCCTCTCTCAGGACCCTCGCCGGGGCTTTGGCATTGCGATCTCTGGAGGCCGAGACCGGCCCGGTGGATCCGTGGTTGTGTCTGACGTGGTACCCGGAGGGCCGGCGGAGGGCAGGCTACAGTGAGTATCCAGGCAGCTGGGTTCTGTCAGGGGGAGGGCACGTCGAGAGGAGAAACCAGGCCGGGTACGGTGGCTCACGCCTGTCATCCCAGCACTTTGGGAGGCTGAGGTGGGTGGATCATCTGAGGTGAGGAGTTTGACACCAGCCTGGCCAACATGGTGAAACCCTGTCTCTACTAAAATTACAAAAATCAGCCCTGAGTGGTGGCGCGCGCCTGTAATCCCAGCTACTCGGGAGGCTGAGCTGGGAGAATCGCTTGAACCTGGGAGGTGGAGGTTGCAGTGAGCCGAGATCACGCCACTGCACACCAGCCTGGGCAACAGAGGGAGACTGTGTCTCAAAAAAAAAAAAAAAAGAATAAGAAAGAAAGCAAGGCAGGCAGGGTGCAGAGGCTCACGCCTGTAATCCCAGCACTTCGGGAGGCCAAGGCGAGTGGATCATGAGGTCAGGAGTTCAACACCAGCCTGGCCAAGATGGTGAAACCCTGTCTCTACTAAAAATACAAAAAATTAGCTGGGTGTGGTGGCATGCACCTGTAATCCCAGCTACTCCAGAGGCTGAGGCAGAGAATTTCTTAAACCTGAATGGGCGGAGGTTGCAGTGAGCTGAGGTCGTGCCGCTGCACTCCAGCCTGGGTGACAGAGCGAGACTCCGTCAAAAAAAAAAAAAAGAAAGCAAGGTGAAACCTTTGTAAGCCAAAGCAAGGAGACTGGAAAGTGCCTGGCACCTTCTAGCTCTGTCAACACAGGGCTCGGAGTTGGCAGTAGGACAGTGTCAGAGACTTGAGCCTCACTTCCCTAAGGTACTTCCGGGTTCTTCACGGCAGTTCCTGGGGTCATAGTGGCCCCAGGGCCCTTTTGGAACATAAAGTCCTGGAAACCATCTTTTTTATTTTTTGGCAGGAGGGAAGGAGACCCAGTGTCCTGAGTCTTTAAGGGTTTGAAGCTTCTTGGAATTGTGTTGATAAAATGGTTCTGGGCCCCAAGTGGCTGACAGGTGATATGGCTCAGCCCAGCCCAGAATTAGGGACCACCAGGTTCAGAGAGAAAGAGCTAGAGAGAAAATATGAAATACAGACAGGGAGAGAGGGAAAGAAAAGCAGGAAGTGGGGATTTGTGGTGGAGGAAGCGAGGAGCAAGAAGATGCCAGGTGTGTGTAGTTGTAGCTTCCAGGCCCGGCATGGTGGCTCAGGCCTGTAATCCCAGCAGTTTGGGAGGCTGAGGCGGGTGGATCATGAGGGCAGGAGATCGACACCATCCTGGTTAACATGGTGAAACCCCATCTCTACAAAAAAATACAAAAATTGGCTGGGCGCGGTGGCTCACGCCTGTAATTCCAGCACTTTGGGAGGCCGAGGCGGGCGGATCACAAGGTCAGGAGATCGAGACCACGGTGAAACCCCATCTCTACTAAAAATACAAAAAAAACCACATTAGCCAGGCGTGGTGGTGGGCGCCTGTAGTCCCAGCTACTCAGGAGGCTGAGGCGGGAGAATGGCGTGATCCCAGGAGGCGGAGCTTGTAGTGAGCCGAGATCGCGCCACTGCACTCCAGCCAGGGGGACAGAGCAAAACTCCGTCTCAAAAAAAAAGTACAAAAAATTAGCCGGGCGTGGGGGCGGGCCCCTGTAGTCCCAGCTTCTTGGGAGGCTGAGGCAGGAGAATGGCGTGAACCCGGGAACCAGAGCTTGCAGTGAGCCGAGATTGCGCCACAGCACTCCAGCCTGGGCGACAGAGCAAGACTCTGTCTCAAAAATAAAATAAAATAAAATAATATTAAATTAAATTAAAAAAACTAAAAAGTACAAAACTTAGCCAGGCGTGGTGGCGGGCACCTGTAGTCCCAGCTACTAGGAAGGCTGAGGCAGGAGGATCATTTGAAATGAGGAGGTGGAGGTTGCAGTGAATTGAGATCATGCTACTGCAATCCAGCCTGGGCAACAGAGTGAGACCCTGTCTCAAAAAAAAAAAAAAAAAAAAAAATGTTGCTTCCACCCTATGATTATAGTAGGTTCTACAATTGGCCCCATTTTACAGATGAGAAAACGGAGGCCCAGAAGGATGAATGTCTTTGTGAACCTAGGGACGCCAATGAATTAGAACCAGGCCTTGTAGACCTGGAGGTTCCAGAGACACCCCCTCCTCAGTGAGGGCTTGTTACGAGGGTCTCCCCTGCAAAGCCTCCTCCGTAAGACCCACCCACCTCTCTCAGGACAGGTGACCACATCGTTATGGTGAACGGGGTCTCCATGGAAAATGCCACCTCCACGTTTGTCATTCAGACACTCAAGACCTGCGCCAAGATGGCCAACATTGTGAGTAGGCAGCCCCTGGCATGGCCGGCGTCTCTGACCCCAGCCTGGGTCCTGCCGCTGTAGAGGTTGTAAGCTTCAGAGAGCAACAAGTCATCTTCTCATCTTACACTTTGGACATTGAGGTCCAGAGAGAGACTGGTGTCGCCCAGGGTCACCTGGGGGCTGAGCAGAGCCTCCCCCAGCCCTTCCTGTAGCTGAGCCCTCCTGTCCCTTCCTCTAACAGACAGTGAAACGTCCCCGGAGGATCCAGCTGCCCACCACCACCAAGGCCAGCCCCTCCGGCCCAGGGCATCGGGACTCGGACGAGGACGATGGGCCACACCGGGTGGAGGAGGTGGACCAGGGCCAGGGCTATGATGGTGACTCATCCAGTGGCTCCGGCCACTCCTGGGACGAGCGCTCCCGCCGGCAGAGGCCTGGTCGCCGGGGCCGGGCCAGCAGCCATGGGCGTAGGAGCCCGGGTGGTGACTCTGAGGCCAACGGGTTGGCCCTGGTATCTGGCTTTAAGCGGCTGCCACGGCAGGATGTGCAGATGAAGCCCGTGAAGTCGGTTCTGGTAAAGAGGAGAGACAGCGAAGGTGAGGCGGGAGGTCAGGCACGATCAGAACTGGACACAGGGCACTGTGGTCGGGTGGGCGACGGTTTCAGGCACTCCTCCTGCCTCAGGCTTCCTAGTGACTGGGACTACAGGCACTCGCCACCATGCCTGGCTCATTTTTGTATTTTTAGACGAGACAGAGTTTCACCATGCTGGCCAGGTTGGTTTTGAACTCCTGACCTCAGGTGATCCCCTGCCTTGGCCTCCCATAGTGCTGGTATTGCAGGCGTGAGCCACCGTGTCCGGCCTGGAGGCTACAACTACACCTGGCATCTTCTTGCTCCTCACTCCCCCCACCACAAATCCCCACTTTTCCCCTTTTCTGTCCCTTTCTCCCTGTCTGCATTTCATATATTCTGTCTAGCTCTTTCTCTGTGAACCTGGTGGTCCCTCATTCTGGGCTGGGTTAAGCCATATCACCTGTCAGCCACTTGAGGCCCAGAACCATTTTATCACCATGTCCCCTCCCCGATCCCCAGAACCGCTGCTTAGGCCACCTCACTTAGCAAAAGGGACTCAGCAAGTGGGATGGAGTGAAGGACCCTGAGCTCGGAGGTGATCCTGGATGATGTGGGAGGCCCAATATCACCACAGCGTCCTTATAAGAGGAGGCCTGGGCTGGGCGCGGTGGCTCAAGCCTGTAATCCCAGCACTTTGGGAGGCCGAGACGGGCGGATCATGAGGTCAGGAGATCGAGATCATCCTGGCTAACACAGTGAAACCCCATCTCTACTAAAAAAAAAAATACAAAAAACTAGCCGGGCGAGGTGGTGGGCGCCTGTAGTCCCAGCTACTCGGGAGGCTGAGGCAGGAGAATGGCGTAGACCCGGGAGGCGGAGCTTGCAGTGAGCTGAGATCTGGCCACTGCACTCCAGCCTGGGCGACAGAGCGAGACTCCGTCTAAAAAAATATAAAAAAATAAAAAATAAAAAATAAATTTAAAAAAAAGAAAAAAAAAAGAGGAGGCCTGGCTGAGTGTGGTGGCTGACGCCTGTAATCCTAACACTTTGGGAGGCCAAGGCAGGCGGATCACTTGAGGCCAGGAGTTTGAGACCAGCCTGACCAATATGGTGGAACCCTGTTCCTACTAAAAATACAAAAATTAGCCAGGCGTGGTGGCATGTACCTGTAATCCCAGCTACCTGGGAGGCTGAGGAATGAGAATTGCTTGAACCCGGGAGGCGGAGGTTGCAGTGAACCGAGATTTCGCCACTGCACTCCAGCCCAGGTGATAACAGTGAGACTCATTCTCGAAAAAAATTAAAAAATAAAAAATAGGCCGGGCGTGGTGGCTCAAGCCTGTAATCCCAGCACTTTGGGAGGCCGAGACGGGCAGATCACGAGGTCAGGAGATCAAGACCATCCTGGCTAACCAGGTGAAACCCCGTCTCTACTAAAAAATACAAAAAACTAGCCGGGCGAGGTGGCGGGCACCTGTAGTCCCAGCTACTCGGGAGGCTGAGGCAGGAGAATGGTGTAAACCCGGGAGGTGGAGCTTGCAGTGAGCTCAGATCCGGCCACCGCACTCCAGCCTGGGTGACAGAGCGAGACTCCGTCTCAAAAAAAAAATAAAATAAAATAAAAAATAAAAATGGAAACAATTATGATGTCAGGAGCAATATCATACCCTTAGCCTGGGCATGGCAACATCACGAGCGGCAGGTGACATGGTGTCCCCGCCCTCTGGAGATGTCATTGACACTTTCAGATCTTAGATCCCACAGGCGACATCGCCGTTCTCATTATGATGCCATCAAAGTGTTAGGAAGGGAGGGCCCACACCTGGACTCTGTCCTTGCAACAGGAGAATGCCCCCAGGCACCCGTTTCCAGAGTCCTGCCTCAGTTTCCCTCCTCCCCCCTTACAGAGTTCGGTGTCAAGCTGGGCAGTCAGATCTTCATCAAGCACATTACAGATTCGGGCCTGGCTGCCCGGCACGGTGGGCTGCATGAAGGAGATCTCATTCTACAGGTGAGGCCGGGCTGCTTATCCTATGGGAAGGGAGACCAAGGCAGGGTGGGGACGGGCAGTACCACTGAGTCATACAGCAACGACAGCAGAGCTGGGCCCCAAACCATTTACCTTCAGTGTTGTTGCTCATATCTCAAAGGTTGCAGATGGCCACGCATAAAACCACCTTTCCTGGCCAGGCGTGGTGGCTTACGCCTGTAATTGCAGCACTTTGGGAGGCCATGGCGGGCGGATCATGAGGTCAGGAGATGGAGATCATCCTGGCTAACACGGGGGTCAGGAGATCGAGATCATCCTGGCTAACAGAGATCATCCTGGCTAACATGGTGAAACCCCGTCTCTACTAAAAAAAATATAAAAAAATTAGCCGGGCACAATGGCGGGTGCCTGTAGTCTCAGCTACTTGGGAGGCTGAGCGCCACTGCACTCCAGCCTGGGAGACAGAGCGAGACTCCATCTCAAAAAAAAAACAAACAAAAAAACCACCCTTCTCTCCAGCTACTGCTAATCCATGGCCAAATGTCGGTTTCTAGTATCCTCATGGAGTTGTCTGTTTCTAATACCCTCTAGCTTTGATGTGCATCAGAGAATCATGTGGGCAGCTGATTCCTGGACCTACCCTAGAGGGACCTCCTGACCTCGTGGATCCGCCTCGCCTCGGCCTCCCCCAAAGTGCTGGGATTACAGGCTTGAGCCACCGGGCTACCGCCGAGTTGTCTGTTTCTATCAATCTCTAGCTTTGATGTGCATCAGAGAATCATGTGGGCAGCTGATTCCTGGACCTACCCTAGACGGCTGGATGCTAATGACCCAGTCACCATGTTTAGGGGAGCTGCCCTGCCCTAAAGGATGGTTTCTTTCTGGATTCTTCCCCTGAAAATCTGTTTCTAGTGACTCCTAGTGTTTGATTTCCAAACTGCTTTCAGCTGGTTATTTTCAGTGTCTTTAAAAAGTTATCTGTTTCTTTTCTATTTTTTTTTTGAGACAGAGTCTTGCTCTGTTGCCCAGGCTGGAGTGCAGTGGCACAATCTCGGCTCACTGCAACCTCCGCCTCCCGGGTTCAAGTGATTCTCCTGCCTCAGCCTCCCGAGTAGCTGGGATTACAGGTGCCCACCATCACACCCAGCTAATGTTTGTATTTTTAGTAAACACGGGGTTTCACCATGTTGGCCAGGCTGGTCTCGAACTCCTGACCTCAGGCAATCCACCCATCTCGGCCTCCCAAGGTGTTGGGATTACAGGCGTGAGCCACTGCTTCTGGCTAAGTTATCTGTTTCTAGTGACCTGAGCAACTGTGTTTCTAGTGTGCTGCAGCAGACACCAGAAATAGAGAACTTGGTGGGGGTTACTAGAAATTTACAATCCCAGAGCCAGGCCTGGTGGCTCACGCCTATAATCCCAGCACTTTGGGAGGCCGAGGCAGGAGGATCTCTTGAGCCCAGGAATTCAAGCCCAGCCTGGGCAACAGAGTGAGACCCCATCTCTACAAAAAAGAAAATTAGTGGTGCCACACACCTGTGGTCCCAGCTACTTGGAGGCTGAGGTGGGAGGATCACCTGAGCCTGGGAAGTTAAGGCTACAGTGATCTTGAGCTGTGATGATGCCACTGTACTCCAGCCTGGGCGACAGAGCAAGACCCTGTCTCAAAAATAAATAAATAAATAAATAAATAAATAAATAAATAAATAAAATGCCAGGTGTAGTGGCTTATGCCTGTAATCCCAGTACTGTAGGAGGCTGAGATAGGAGGACTGCTTGAGCCCAGAAGTTTGAGACCAACCTGGGCAACATAGCAAGATGGCCATCTCTATTTAAAAAAGGCCGAGTGGCGTGGCTCAAGCCTGTAATCCCAGCACTTTGGGAGGCCGAGGCAGTGAGATCATGAGGTCAGGAGATCGGAACTATCCTGGCTAACAGTGAAACCCCATCTCTACTAAAAATACAAAAACTAGCCGAGGCCGAAGTGGCGACCTGTGGTCCCAGCATCTCGGGAGGCTGAGGCAGAGAATGGCGTAAACCCGGGAGGCTTGCAGTGAGCTGAGATCCGGCCTGCCTCCAACCTGGGCGCAAGGCCAGACTCAGTCTCAAAAAAAAAAAAAAAAAAAAAAAGGTGGCCGGTAGCGATGGCTCCCACGCCTGTAATCTAACTTACTTTGGGAGGCGAGGAGGCAGGCGAGGATCCACAAAGTCAGGAGATTGAGACCATCCTGGCTAACCACGGTGAAACCCGATCTCTACTAAAAATACAAAAATTAGCCCGAGGCGTGGTGAATTTGCATGCCTGTATTCCCAGCTACCACGGAGTCGGCAGGAGAATGGCGTGAACCCAGGGCCCGGGCTTGCAGTGAGCTGAGATCCGGCCACTGCATGCCAGCCCTGGGCATGGGAGACTCATGCAAAAAAAAAAAAAAAAAAAAGGTAAAAAAAACAAAACTAAATTAGAAGAAACCAACAATCCCCAGGGTTACTGAAAATAAACCTGCCAAGGGAAAATGTTAGAAGTGGGTTTTTGGGGCTACTGGAGATGACATTAAGTTCTTTCTTTCTTTTTTTTTGAGATGGAGTTTTGCTCTTGTTACCCTGGCTGGAGTGCAATGGCGCGATCTCGGCCGCCCTCCCAAAGTGCTGGGATTACAGGCATGAGGCACCGCACCCGGCTGACATTAAGTTCTTTCTAGGAATTGTGTGTTTCTAATCTACCTCCAGATGACTTTTCCTTTCTTTCTTTCTTTTTTCTTTCCTTTTTGATATGGAGTGTTTCTCTGTCACCCAGGCTGGAGTGCAGTGGTGGGATCTTGGCTCACTGCAACCTCTGCCTCCCGGGTTAAAGTGATTCTCCTGTCTCAGTCTCCTGAGTAGCTGGGACCACAGGCGCCCCCCACCACGCCCGGCTAATTTTTGTATTTTTAGTAGAGACAGGGTTTCACAACGTTGGCCAGGCTGGTCTCGAACTCCTGACCTCAAGTGATCCGTCTGCCTCTGCCTCCCAAAGTGCTGGCATTACAGGCGTGAGCCACCGCACCCAGCCCTAGATGTCTGCTTCTAGTTATGTCCCAGAAGATTGGGTATTTCTAGTATCTTTTAAGTATCTGATACTCCTTCTTCTCCAATTAGAGTTGTTTATAATGTCACCCTCACATCTGTTCCTAGTATCCCCTGAGAAATTTCCACTTTTGGTAAGAAAGGAGAGTCAACCTGTTTCTCATTTTCTCCAGTGTCTCCCACCCCTGGATGTTCTAAGGAACATTTTCTGTTTCTAGAATTTGGTGATCAGTTCTTGGTGTGGTCTCCACTCACAGCAGGAATCCAATTCTAACGTTTTCCTTAGGGTGTGTCTGTTTTTAGCAACCCCTGGGGGAATTGTCTGTTTCTAGTTCCCCCACCAAACTGTTTCTACTGTCTCCCGTCTCTCATTAACTCACTTCCTCTCTTTCATTCCTGGTCCCTTTCAGATCAACGGGGTGTCCAGCCAGAACCTGTCACTGAGTGACACCCGGCGACTGATCGAGAAGTCGGAAGGGAAGCTAAGCCTGCTGGTGCTGAGAGATCGCGGGCAGTTCCTGGTGAACATGCCACCTGCTGTGAGTGACAGCGACAGCTCGCCGTTGGAGGGTGAGGACGCAGAGGATAGGCCCTGGGAGGGGGTTGAATGGACGGCAGGGAAGGCAGGAAGCCCCAGGCAGGGCCAAGGACAAACCAGTGAGCCTGGTCCCTAGAGGCTCAGAGAGTGGCAGGAACTTGCCAAAGGCCACACAGAAAGTCAGGAGTACAGGGGGGCGATCTTGGCTCACTGCAAACTCCGCCTCCTGGGTTCAAGTGATTCTCATGCCTCAGCCTCCTGGGTAGCTGGGATTATAGGTGTGAGCCACCGTGCCCACCTCCAGAGCTGAATATTCTAACTGAGCTTCTGACTTTGGTCTAGGGCCCTTTGTTTAGAGGGGTCTTGATATGCCCCTCTGTAAAATGGGTCCAGTCTGGAAGGCGTGACCATGGCTGATGAGATGTCCTCTCCCCCTGCAGACATCTCGGACCTCACCTCGGAGCTATCGCAGGCACCACCATCCCACATCCCGCCACCACCCCGGCATGCTCAGCGGAGCCCCGAGGCCAGCCAGACCGACTCTCCCGTGTAAGTATCACCCGTCAGAATAGTCGATGGGAGGGAGAGGGGAATGCGGGCGTAGCTTTCCAACTGGGGGTAACCTTGAGGATGCAGTCCTGTATTTCTAGCACCTGCCTCAAAACACCTCTAGCCTCTACCCATTACCCAGTTCCAAAGCCATGTCCACATTTGTAGGTGTTGGTTACAGCAGCACCCCACTTCTTAGTATCAAACTCTGCCTTAGGCTGGGAGCGGTGGCTCACGCCTGTAATCTCAGCACTTTGGGAGGCTGAGGAAGGTCGATCATCTGAGGACAGGAGTTCGAGACCAGCCTGGCCCAACATGGTGAAACCCTGTCTCTACTAAAATACCAAAATTAGCCCGGCGTGGTGCCAGGTGCCTGTAATCCCAGCTGCTTGGGAGGCTGAGGCAGGAAAATCGCTTGAACCCAGGAAATGGAGTTTGCAGTGAGCCGACATCATGTCATTACACTCCAGCCTGGGCGACCACAGCAAAACTCCGTCTCAAAAAAAAATTTTTTTTTTCCTCTATTTATTTATTTGTTTTGAGACTGAGTCATGTGAGACTGGCTAATTTTCGTATTTTTGGTAGACATGGGGGCTGTGTTGCCCAGCTATGTTGCCCAGGCTGGTCTTGAACTCCTGGGCTCAAGCATTTGGCCTGTCTCAGCCTCCCAAAGTGCTGGGATTACACGTGTGAGCCACCACGCCCAGCCCAGATAAATTACAATTCTGTTTATTTTGTTTATTTATTTGTTTTTTTGGAGACAAGGTCTCGTTCTGTCGCCCAGGCTGGAGTGCAGTGGCGTGATCTTGGCTCACTGCAACCTCTGCCTCCCGGGTTCAGGCAATTATCCTGCCTTAACCTCCTGCGTAGCTGGGATTACAGACACCCACCATCATGCCTGGCTAATTTTTGTATTTTTTTTTTTTTTTTTTGAGACGGAGTCTTACTCTGTCGCCCAGGCTAGAGTGCAGTGGCAGGATCGCAGCTCACTGCAAGCTCCGCCTCCCGGGTTTCCGCCATTCTCCTGCCTCAGCCTCCCGAATAGCTGGGACTACAGGTGCCCGCCACCGTGCCCGGCTAGTTTTTTGTATTTTTTAAGTAGAGACGGGGTTTCACCGTGTTAGCCAGGATGGTCTCGATCTCCTGACCTCGTGATCCGCCCGTCTCGGCCTCCCAAAGTGCTGGGATTACAGGCTTGAGCCACCGCGCCCGGCCTAATTTTTGTATTTTTGTAGAGACAGGGTTTAACCTTGTTGGCCACCTGACCTCAGGTGATCCACCCGCCTTGACCTCCCAAAATGCTAGGATTACAGGCGTGAACCACCGCAACCGGCCTAAAATTCTTTTTAAAATGGCCCCTTGACATCTACCCCTACTTCACTCCCAATGTGTTCCCCACCAGGGAGAGCCCCCGGCTTCGGCGGGAAAGTTCAGTCGATTCCAGAACCATCTCGGAACCAGGTGAGCAACAGGCAGGTGGGTGGTGACTCTGAGCACCCCATCCCTGATACTTCTTTTTTGAGACACAGTCTCCCTCTGTCGCCCAGGCTGGGGTGCAGAGGCGCCATCTCAGCTCACCGAAACCTCCGCCCCTCCAGGTTTAAGCAATTCTCTGCCTCAGCCTCCGGAGTAGCTGAGATTACAGGCGCCCGCCACCACGCCCAGCTAATTTTTTTGTATTTTTAGTAGAGACGGGGTTTCACCATCTTGGCCAGGCTGGTCTTGAACTCCTGACCTCGTGATCCACCCACCTCGGCCTCCCAAAGTGCTGGGATTACAGGCATGAGCCACCGCGCCTGGCCAATTCCTGATATTTCTGATCCCCGACAGCAAGGCTGTGCCAGGCAGAGCCGGGGGAGGTTGGCCTGAGCCAAAGTGGTGAGACATGGTTTCCTGAGAAGGACTCGAGGTGGGTGATGGTCCTTCCAGGATGAGGACATAAAGCAAAGGTTTGGAGACTGGACCGAGCCAGTGTGCTGGGGAAAGACTGGCTTTTCCCTTTCAGAGTTGCCCAGGGAAAGCAGCTATGACATCTACAGAGTGCCCAGCAGCCAGAGCATGGAGGATCGCGGGTATGTGCGCCAGAAGAAAGCCCACCCGCTCGAAACTCCTGCATCTCAGGCTGCCTCCCTCATCAGCGCAGTCCTGCCTGCTTGTATCCCTTGTGTTGAGTGGGACAATTAAGTGGGGATTTGAGGGAAACCAAGGCCTGGAGGGGGCGGGGGCTTTCCCAAGGACAATGCTGAGCCCTCCCCCTGTCCGCCCACTCTGGTCTGACGCCCCCTCTCCCTCCCCTTGCAGGTATAGCCCCGACACACGGGTGGTCCGCTTCCTCAAGGGCAAGAGCATCGGGCTGCGGCTGGCCGGGGGCAATGACGTGGGCATCTTCGTGTCCGGGGTGCAGGCGGGCAGCCCGGCTGATGGACAGGGCATCCAGGAGGGAGATCAGATCTTGCAGGTACTACCGGGGCCGCCGGCCAGCCCCACCGGTCATGGGCGTGTCGTGTGCTAGGTCCTGCCCTTGTTTGCTACAACTTGTGGGTCCTCCCCTTGGGTCCACCCTGGGGACTGTTGAGACCCTAGATGTGTATTTCAGCATTTTAATATCCCCTTCGCTGTGTCACGATCTGGCTGATGTCACGACCTTATCTTCCAGGTCATGACGTCATCGTCCAGTCACAACCTCCTTGTCTGTGCCTTGACCGTATCCGGGTTCATCTTTTTTGTTTGTTTGTTTTTGAGACGGAGTTTTGCTCTTGTTGCCCAGGCTGCAGTGCAGTGGTGCGATCTCGGCTCACCACAACCTCTGCCTGCCAGGTTCAAGCGATTCTTCTGCCTCACCTCCTAAGTAGCTGGGATTACAGGTGCCCACCACCACGCCCGGCTGATTTTTATATTTTTAGTAGAGATGAGTTTTCGCCATATTGGCCAGGCTGGTCTCAAACTCCTGACCTCAGGTGATCCACCTGCCTCAGCTTCCCAAGTAGCTGAGATTACAGGCATAAGCCACTGCGCCTGGCTAACTTTTTTTTTTTGAGATGGAGTCTTGCTCTGACACCCAGGCTGGAGTGCAGTGGTGTGATCTCGGCTCACTGCAAGCTCCGCCTCCCGGGTTTAAGGGATCATCCTGCCTCAGCCTCCCAAGTAGCTGGGATTACAGGTGTGCGCCACCATGCCCAGCTAATTTTTGTATTTTTAGTAGAGATGGGGTTTCACCATGTTGGCCGGGCTGGTCTTGAACTCCTGGCCTCAAGTGATCCACCCACCTCAGCCTCCCAAAGTGCTGGGATTACAGGCGCCGGCCACCGCGCCCGGCTAATTTTTTGTATTTTTAGTAGAGACGGGGTTTCACCGTGGTCTCGATCTCCTGACCTTGTGATCCGCCCGCCTCGGCCTCCCAAAGTGCTGGGATTACAGGCGTGAGCCACCGCGCCTGGCCACAATCTTCTTGTTCATGTCATATGACCTTGTCCATGTGACAACCTTGTTATCAATGTCACAGTCTCCTTGTTATCAACATCAGGACTTTGTCTGGGCCATAACCTCATTGCCTATGTCATGACCTTGTCTGGGTCACAATCCTCTTGTTCCTGACGTGGCTGTGTTGACTGCGTCATGACCGTCTCGTATGTCCTAATCGTGTGGTCAGGTCACGGATCATTCTCGTATGATCTCCATGTCCATGTACAGTCATTTTCTGTGCCACCACCCCCTATGTCTGTGTTGTGACCTTGCTTGGGTCCTGCCTTCATAACAGTGTCATAACTACCTCCAGCCCTTCATCATCCCCCCATCTCTGTCCTTGCCTCATCTCATCCCCAGGCTATCTCCCCTGTCCCTTGCACAAGTTCACTCACCAAGTCGCACCCCCAGTTTGCTCTCATGACCTTGTTTGTGTCTTGACCTTGCAGTGTGAGTTGTGATTCGTGAGGGAGTCACAGCTCCCCACTTTCCATGTCCTCAGCCCACTGGCTGGGTGACAACTTGATGCCAAGTTGCCTGAGGGTCATGGTATTTTTTAGTGTATTTCTACTCAGTTTGCTTGTGGGATTCTAACCTTGACATCCATGTCATGACCCCGAGAGTAGGTGTCTGTGCTCACAGGCTGTGTCTATATATTGCTGTCCCTATTATGACCCTGAGAGCAGGTGGCTGTGTCTGTCCTCTAATATATTTAAGAGTCCCTGGTGTAGGTCTGAGGCAGGTGTGTTGCGTCCTGAGGTCCTGAGGGCGAGGTGGCTGTGTCTGTATATTGCGTCCCTGTTGTGACTCTGAGAGCAGGTGGCTGTGTCTGTATATTGCTGTCCATGTCACAACCCCGAGAGCAGGTGGCTATGTCTGTGTATTGCTCTCCCTGTCATGACCCTGAGAGCAGGTGGCTGTGTCTGTGTATTGCTGTCCATGTGTCACAACCCGAGGAGCAAGGTGGCTGTGTCTGTATATTGCTGTCCCTGTTGTGACCCTGAGAGCAGGTGGCTATGTCTATATATTGCTGTCCCTGTCACGACCCTGAGAGCAGGTGGCTGTGTCTGTATATTGCTGTCCATGTCATGACCCTGAGATAGGTGTCTGTGTCCACAGGCTGTGCACATATATTGCTGTCCCTGTTATGACCCTGAGAGCAGGTGGCTGTGTCTGTATATTGCCGTCCCTGTCGTGACTCTGAGAGCAGGTGGCTGTGTCTGTATATTGCTGTCCATGTCACAACCCCAAGAGCAGGTGGCTGTGTCTGTATATTGCTGTCCCTGTCGCGACCCTGACAGCAGGTGGCTGTGTCCATTGGCTGCGTCCGTGTATTGTTGTCCTTGTCATGATCCTGATGGTAGGCATCTGTGACCCACTGTGTGTCCATATATTGTTGTCCCTGTCACGACCTTGTGACTACTGTGATTATGTCTGAATTCTTTTTTTTTTTTTTTTTTTTTGAGACGGAGTCTCGCTCTGTCGCCCAAGCTGGAGTGCAGTGGCGCGATCCTGGCTCACTGCAAGCTCCGCCTCCTGGGTTGACGCCATTCTCCTGCCTCAGCCTCCCGAGTAGCTGGAACTACAGGCGCCCGCCACCGCGCCCGGCTCATTTTTTGTATTTTTAGTAGAGACAGGGTTTCACCATGGTCTCGATCTCCTGACCTTGTGATCCACCCGCCTCGGCCTCCCAAAGTGCTGGGATTACAGGCGTGAGCCACCGCGCCCGGCCGTCTGAATTCTTTTGAGCATTTCACAGTTTCCACCGAGCTCCATGCCATGACCTCTGTTCCCATGTTTTGATACTGACAACCCACCATGACTTGGTTATCTGAGGGCCAGCGCAGTGCCTGTGCCCGTGTTTCTGTGTCAAAACCCTTGTATCCTTATGATGCCACCAGCTATCTGTGTCACACATCACACAGCCATAGGGTGATACCCCAGTCAGAAAGCCCTCTGGGAACTGCCGGGGCCCTTGGAAGCAGCTCTAGAAGCCATTGGGGCTGAGTTTTGCCCAGAGGAAGGTCCAGGATCTCATGCACGGCCAGGAGGTACCGGAGCTTGGTCTATAGCTGTGCCCGCTTTCTGGCAGGTGAATGACGTGCCATTCCAGAACCTGACACGGGAGGAGGCGGTGCAGTTCCTGCTGGGGCTGCCACCGGGCGAGGAGATGGAGCTGGTGACGCAGCGGAAGCAGGACAGTGAGTGCGTGTGGATGTGGGTGTGCCTGTGTGTGTCGGCGGGGGACCTGGCTGTGTGGCCTGGTGGCGAGTGCAGGGGTGTGGTTGAATCTGCATCTCTGCACCCTCCATCCCTCTCCCCAGCCCCTGCAGGGACAGTGCCCAAGTCTCCTGGGTGGGTTCCCTCCAGCCAGACCCACTCTCCGCAGGGGAGGGCTCAGATCGGGCAGCTCATGCGGCCTTCTGCTCTCCCCAGTTTTCTGGAAAATGGTGCAGTCCCGCGTGGGCGACTCCTTCTACATCCGCACTCACTTTGAGCTGGAGCCCAGCCCACCATCCGGCCTGGGCTTCACCCGTGGCGATGTCTTCCACGTGCTGGACACGCTGTACCCGGGCCCCGAGCAGAGCCACGCGCGAGGAGGCCACTGGCTGGCGGTGCGCATGGGTCGTGACCTGCGGGAGCAAGAGCGGGGCGTCATTCCCAACCAGAGCAGGTGGGGACTGCGCACCCCTGTAGCGGGGCCCTTCTGCTTCAGCCTCAGTCTCCCCATTAGAAATGGGCTCGCTATCGGCCGGGCGCGGTGGCTCACGCCTGTAATCCCAGCACTCTGGGAGGCCGAGGTGGGTGGATCACGAGGTCAGGAGATTGAGACCATCCTGGCTAACACGGTGAAACCCCATCTCTACTAAAAATACAGAAAAATAAAAAGCCAGGTTGGTGACAGACGCCTGTAGTCCCAGCTACTCCGGAGGCTGAGGCAGGAGAATGGCGTGAACCCGGGAGGCGGAGCTTGCAGTGAGCCGAGATCTCGCCACTGCACTCCAGCCTGGGCGACAGAGCGAGACTCCGTCTCAAAAAAAAAAAAAATTAGCCGGGCACGGTGGCGGGCGCCTGTAATCCCAGCTACTTGGGAGGCTGAGGCAGGAGAATTGCTTGAACCCAGGAGGCAGAGGTTGTAGTGAGCTGAGATTGTGCCACTGCACTCCAACCCACTCCAGCATGGACAACAGAGCAAGACTTTGTCTCAAAAAAACCCAAAATAATCATCATCATCATCATCTCATTTGCAGAGTCCCATTTGCCATACAAAGTGGCCCGTCCACAGGCTCCGAGGGGTAGGAAGAGGACACCTTCGGGGCCGTGATGCTGCTGACCCCAATGCTCAGTACTGTCCCCTCTCCTCCCCAGGGCGGAGCAGCTGGCCAGCCTGGAAGCTGCCCAGAGGGCCGTGGGAATCGGGCCTGGCTCCTCCGCGGGCTCCAATGCTCGGGCCGAGTTCTGGCGGCTGCGGGGTCTTCGTCGAGGAGCCAAGAAGACCAGTCAGCGGAGCCGCGAGGACCTCTCAGCTCTGACCCGACAGGGCCACTACCCGCCCTATGAACGAGTGGTGCTTCGAGAAGGTGGGGCCCGGGGTGGGAGGGGCCCTGGGGAGGCCTCACACAGAGGTCCTGGTGCACCTGTTCCCTCACATCCAGCCTCTAAAAGGCACAGTCTTGGCCGGGCGTGGTGGCTCACACCTATAATCCTGACACTTTGGGAGGCTGAGGTAAGAGGATCTCTGAGGCCAGGAGTCCCAGACCAGCCTAGGCAGTAAAGCAAGACTACATCTCTACATCAAATCTATTTATTTATTTACTTTTTATTTTATTTTTTATTTTTGAGACGGAATCTTGCTCTGTTGCCCAGGCTGGTGTGCAGTGGCGCGATCTCCACTCACTGCAAGCTCCGCTTCCCGGATTTACACCATTCTCCTGCCTCAGCCTCCTGTGTAGCTGGGACTACAGGCGCCTGCCACCACGCCCGGCTAATTTTTTTAAATGTATTTTTAGTAGAGACAGGGTTTCACCGTGTTAGCCAGGATGGTCTCGATCTCCTGACCTCGTGATCCGCCTGCCTTGGCCTCCCAAAGTGCTGGGATTACAGGCGTGAGCCACCGCGCCTGGCCTATTTATTTACTTTTTTATTTTTTATTTTAGACAGAGTCTCGTTCTGTCTTAGACTGGAGTGCAATAGCGTGATCTTAGCTCACTGCAACCCCTGCCTCCCTGATTCAAGCTATTCTCCTGCCTCAGCCTCCCAAGTAACTGGGATTACCATCACCACGCCCAGCTAATTTTTTGTATTTTTAGTGCTGAGATTACAGGCGTGAGCCAACGTGCCCGGCCTCTACATCAAATTTAAAAAGATAGTTGGGCATGGTGGTGCATACCTATAGTCCCAGCTACTTGGGAGGCTGAGGCAGGAAGATCGCTTGAGCCCAAGAGGTCCAGGTTGCAGTGAGCTATGATCGCACCACTGCACTCCAGCCTGGGCCACAGATTGACACTATCTTTAAAAAAAAAAACCCGGGGGGGCGGAGCTTGCAGTGAGCCGAGATCGCGCCACTGCACTCCAGCCTGGGGCACAGAGCAAGACTCCGTCTCAAAAAAAAAAAAAAAAAAAAAAAAAAGACATGTTTCTAACCACATTCTCCTTCTATCAAAAATACTTTTGCAGCAGGGCGCGGTGGCTCACACCTGTAATCCCAATAGTTTGGGAGGCTGAGGCGGGTGGATCACCTGAGGTCAGGAGCTCGAGACCAGCCTGGCCCACATGGTGAAACCCCATCTCTACTAAAAATACAAAAAATTAGCCAGGTGTGGTGGCAGGAGCCTGTAGTCCCCTCCCGATAGTTTGGGAGGCTGAGGCAGGAGAATTGCTTGAACCTGGGAGGCAGAGGTTGTGAGTCGAGGTCACGTCACTGCACTCCAGCCTAAGCGACAACAGCAAAACTCCATCTCAAAAAAACCAAAAATACAAAAAAAAACCCAAACTTTTGGGTTATTTTAGGGGACAGAAGGAGAGAGGAAGGGGGTTCTTTCCTTAAAAATCTATTTGTGTCGGCTGGACGTGGTGGCTCACACCTGTAATCCGAGCACTTTGGGAGGCTGAGGCGGGTGGATCACGAGGTCAGGAGTTGAGACCATCCTGGCTAACACAGTGAAACCCTGTCTCTACTAAAAATACAAAAAATTAGCAGAGCGTGGTGGCAGGTGCCTGTAGTCCCAGCTACTAGGGAGACTGAGGCAGAAGAATGGCATGAACCTGGGAGGTGGAGTTTGCAGTGAGCCGAGATCGCGCCACTGCACTCCAGCCTGGGCGACAGAGCGAGACTCCATCTCAAAAAAATAAGTAAATAGGCCGGACGTAGTGGCTCATGCCTGTAATCCCAGCACTTTGGGAGGCCAAGGCGGGCGGATCATGAGGTCAGGAGTTCGAGATCAGCCTGACCAACATTGTGAAACCCCGTCTCTACTAAAAATACAAAAATTAGCTGGGCAAGGTGGCGTGTACCTGTAATCCTAGCTACTCAGGAGGCTGAGGCAGGAGAATCGCTTGAACCTGGGAGGCAGAGGTTGCAGTAAGCCAAGATCGCACCACTGCACTCCAGCCTGGGTGACAGAGCTAGACTCCGTCTCAAAAAAAAAAAGTAAATAAAATGAAAGAAAGGGAGAAGGAGAAGGATTAAATTGCAAAGATCCTGGGCTGCCACTTTTCTCCCCTCAAGATGCTCTGAGGCTGTTTCTTCAGTGGTAAAACGGTGTATCTGGTAGGCCAGGTGTCAACATACTTTTCCTGCAAAGGATCACACAGTTAACTATTTTAGGCTTTGTGGGCTAGTCTGGCAGAACTACTCAGCTCTGCTCAAAGGTAGCCATAGACAGGACATAAAGAAATGGCCGTCACTGTGTTTTGATAAAACTTTATTTACAAACACATGCTGTGGGCCAGATGTGGCCCTCAGGTTGTAGTCTCCTGACCTATGAGTTAGCTAGGTTCAACTGCTAAAAGAGACCCTACAGCCAGGGAGAAAGGGAATGAAGGCTGGAGAGAGGCTTATTCCTGCCCTTGAAGGCGGAACCCAGAAATGCACACATCGATTCTGCTTGTGTTCCTTTGGCCAGTATTTGGTCACATGACCATCCTAGCTGCAAGGGATACTGGGAGATGTAGTCTTTGGCTGGGCAGCTATGGTCCTAGCTAAATAGGCTGTTTACTATAAGGAAGTGGAGGGGTTTGTACAACACACTAGCTGTCTTTAACCGCAAATGGGACCCTGATTCTTTCACTGTGTCTCTGCCCCTCAGCCAGTTTCAAGCGGCCGGTGGTGATCCTGGGACCTGTGGCCGACATTGCTATGCAGAAGTTGACTGCTGAGATGCCTGACCAGTTTGAAATCGCGGGTGAGACTCCAGATCCCCTGGAAACCTCGTTGATGAATCGTTTCACGACCGTTTTTTTGTGGGGGGTAGGTGGAGAGTCAGAATAATGACGGCAAATAAGCAGCAGATGGGCCACCAGTGCCCCCTCCAATACCCAAGCCAGACAGCCTCAATCCATCTTGGCACCGTTTGTCTGGATAGAACCTCCACATCCTTCTTTTTTTTTTTTTTTTTTTTTTTTTTTTTTTGAGATGAAGTCTGGCTCTGTGGCCCAGGCTGGAGAGCAGTGGCGCAATCTCGGCTCACTGCAAGCTCCGCCACCCGGGTTCACGCTATTCTCCTGCCTCAGCCTCCTGAGTAGCTGGGACTACAGGCGCCCACCACCGCGCCTGGCTAATTTTTTGTATTTTTTAGTAAAGACGGGGTTTCACCATGTTAGCCAGGATGGTCTCGATCTCCTGACCTCGTGATCCGCTCGCCTAGGCCTCCCAAAGTACTGGGATTACAGGTGTGAGCCACCGCGCCCGGCCTACATCCTTCTTAATACAGTTCACCAGGTAGCCATTGCCAGTTGAGGCAAAGTGCCACCTGTTATTTAAGAGAAATTTATTGATCTTCTGAGACAGCAGCGAACAGGACAGGCAAGGTCCCTGGAGAAGACTCCAAATTAACAAGTATAAAAACAACTGGCACAGTGGCTCATGCCTGTAATCCCAGCACTTTGGGAGGCCGAGGCGGGCGGATCATGAGGTCAAGAGATTGAGACCATCCTGGCTAACATGGTGAAACCCCGTCTCTCCTAAAAATACAAAATTAGCTAGGTGTGGCGGCAGGCGCCCACAGTCCCAGCTACTTGGGAGGCTGGGGCAGAATTGTTTGAACCCGTGAGGCAGAGGTTGCAGTGAGCTGAGATCACGCCACTGCACTCCAGCCTGGCGACAGAGTGAGACTTCATCTCAAAAAAAAAAAAAGAAAAGAAAAACAAGATAGACTAGGAGGCTGGGCGCAGTGGTCAGGAATTCAAGACTAGCCTGGCCAACATGGTGAAATCCCGTCTCTATTAAAAACAAAAAATTAGCTGGATGTGGTGGCACATGCCTGTAATCCCAGCTACTCAGGAAGCTGAGGCAGGAGAATCGCTTGAACCCAAGAGGCGGAGGGTGCAGTGAGCAGAGATCACACCACTGCACTCCAGCCTGGGTGACAGAGGGAGACTCTGTCTCAAAACAAAACACAAAAAATAGTTAAGATTGCAAATTTTGGCTGGGTGTGGTGGCTCACATTTAACTCAGCACTTTGGGAGACCAAGGTGTGAGGATGACTTGAGCCTAGGAGTTTGAGACCAGCCTGGGCAACATAGCAAAATCACGTTTCTATAAAAGAAAAAAGATTTTTTTAATTAAAAAAGATGCAAATTTTACGGGTTTTTTTTTTTTTTTTGAGTCGGAGTCTTGCTCTGTTGCTCAGGCTGGAGTGCAGTGGCAGTATCTTGGCTTACTGCAACCTCCGCTCCTAGGTTCAAGTGATCCCCCTGCCTCAGTCCCCCAGTAGCTGGAATTACAGGCACGTGCCACCATGCCTGGCTAATTTTTGTATTTTTAGTAGAGATGGGGTTTTGCTGTTTGGTCAGGCTGGTCTTGAACTTTTTTTTTTTTTTTTTTTTTTTGAGACGGAGTCTCGCTCCGTCGCCCAGGCTGGAGTGCAGTGGCCAGATCTCAGCTCACTGCAAGCTCCGCCTCCTGGGTTCACGCCATTCTCCTGCCTCAGCCTCCCGAGTAGCTGGGACTACAGGCGCCCGCCACCTCGCCCGGCTAGTTTTTTGTATTTTTTAGTAGAGACGGGGTTTCACCAGGTTAGCCAGGATGGTCTCGATCTCCTGACCTCGTGACCCGCCCGTCTCGGCCTCCCAAAGTGCTGGGATTACAGGCTTGAGCCACCGCGCCCGGCCTGGTCTTGAACTTTTGACCTCAGGTGATCCACCCGCCTTGGCCTCCCAAAGTGGTGGGATTACAGGCTTGAGCCACTGCACCCTGACGATTTTACGTCTTTAACCAAAACAAAAAGAGGGGATGAGGTCACATCTCCCTCCTTGAACCCCTCCATGCCAGGCTGTGTCTCCTTCCTGAAACTTTGCACAATCCAGGAGGGCTTCCTGGAAGAAGCAGTGCTCCTCTCAGATCCTAGAAGACAGATATCGGCAAGAGTGGAGCTTCCTGTGGGGTTGTAGCCTGAGCAGAACCCTGGAGTTGGGACTGAGTTTGGGAGAGCCAGGGGTTGCAGCTCAGGCTCAGTGTCTGGCCTCTGACTCTGCGACCCTGAGCAAGTAGCCTTTTGTCTCTGAGTCTCAGTTTCCCCACCTGCCACATGGGCCAATACCAGCCACCCACTCCTCAGGAGGATGTGAGAGCTTGAGGTCAGGAGGGGATGTGAGTGCAGTGCCTGGCACTTGGCCAACAGGAGTTGCTGCTGCTGTTAGGATTTCTCTCCAGGGCAATGGGGAGCCTGGTGGCTTCTTGAGCAGGGGAGGGGCAGGTAGGTGTGAATTTGAGGGGCCGGGGGCTGCCCTCCTGAAGCTGGTGGTCCTGTCTCCCCTCCACAGAGACTGTGTCCAGGACGGACAGCCCCTCCAAGATCATCAAACTGGAGACTGTGCGGCTGATTGCAGAAAAAGTAAGCCGGGTCCTGCTACGGGTCCCATTTCATGGATGGGGGAAACCGAGGCCTGGGCGTCCAACTGAATGTTCTGACCTGTTCTCAGCCCACACCCCACAAGTGCAGTCTCCCATGGAGCCCCTTTCGGAGGCTTTGTGAGGCAGGAGGCCCGAGAGAGACAAGGGCTTCCCGGAGTCAAACAGCACTCAGCCCTGGGCACAGGCAGAGAAAGTTGGGGCTTTGATGCCCAAGATGCTGTGGCCTGGGCTATTACCACCACCATCCCCACCATGCTAGCCTGTAGATGTGAGGCTGGGGTCCACTCTGACCTCAGACTCTTCATCTTTCCATCTTTCCCTCTGTCTGCCAAGATGCTGTGCCCTAGGCTATTACCACCACCATCCCCAACATGCCAGCCTGTGGATGTGAGAGGCTGGGGTCCACTCTGACCTCAGACTCCTCATCTTTCCATCTTTCTCTGTTTACCCTGCTGCAATCCCCCTCTCCCCAACCTCCGCGGGCCTGGCCCAGGACAAGCACGCGCTCCTGGATGTGACCCCCTCCGCCATCGAGCGCCTCAACTATGTGCAGTACTACCCCATCGTGGTCTTCTTCATGCCCGAGAGCCGGCCGGCCCTCAAGGCGCTGCGCCAGTGGCTGGCGCCTGCCTCCCGCCGCAGCACCCGCCGCCTCTACGCACAAGCCCAGAAGCTGCGGAAACACAGCAGCCACCTCTTCACAGGTGTGGGGCTGGGTGTCCCAGGGTAGGCGGGTGGGCCCCAGCCTGAGTCTCCCGCGCATACTAATGTCTCCTCCCTGCAGCCACCATCCCTCTGAATGGCACAAGTGACACCTGGTACCAGGAGCTCAAGGCCATCATTCGAGAGCAGCAGACGCGGCCCATCTGGACAGCGGAAGATCAGGTACTGCCGTGGTGAGGGTGGGTCGGGGACAGGGGGGCCCCACAGACCCTGTGCAGGCCCAGCTGGGGTTTGGGGCCTCTGTCGGGAGTTAGATTTTGCTCAGGGGTCAGGATTCTGGCCAGAGTCAAGATGGGACCTGAGACAAGGGTGTTGGACTGGAACTTGGATGAGATGAGATTGGAGGAGCTGTTTTTTGTTGTTGTTTGATTTGAGATGGAGTCTCATTATGTCACCCAGGCTGGAGTGCAGTGGTGTGGTCTCAGCTTGCTGCAACCTCTGCCTCCTGGGTTCAAGTGATTCTTCTGCCTCAGCCTCCCGAGTAGCTGGGACTACAGACAAGCGCCACCACGCCCAGCTAATTTTTGTATTTTTAGCAGAGACAAGGTTTCACCATGTTGGCCAGGCTGGTCTCGAACTCCTGACCTCAGGTGATCCACCCGCCTCAGCCTCCCAAAGTGCTGGGATGACAGGCCTGAATCACTGCGCCCGGCCTGGAGGAGCTGTTTTGAGAGAGAGACGAGTCTTCTCTTGGTGCTGGAGTCAAGGTTTAGGACTCAGCTTGGATTTGGGGGCTGAGCCTCTCAGGTGAAGGGTCAATGAATACAATTAATCCTGGAGTCAACAGTGAAGCCTCCACTGAGGCTAGAGGCTCCAGGACCGTCTCGATTTGGGACTGGAGTTTGAAGGTGGGGGGTGTCGTGGGTGGCGGCTGGGGTCCTGGCCGGGGCTAGCCACAGCATCCACACCCACCCCACAGCTGGAAGGCTCCTTGGAGGACAACCTAGACCTCCCCCACCGCGGCCTGGCCGACAGCTCCGCTGACCTCAGCTGCGACAGCCGTGTTAACAGCGACTACGAGACAGACGGCGAGGGCGGCGCGTACACAGACGGCGAGGGCTACACGGACGGCGAGGGGGGGGCCCTACACAGATATGGATGATGAGCCCCCGGCTCCAGCCCTGGCCCGGTCCTCGGAGCCTGTGCAGGCAGATGAGCCTCAGAGCCCAAGGGATCGTGGGAGAATCTTGGCTCATCAGGGGGCCCAGGTGCGTGGGGCATGGGGGGCAGTCCTGGGAAAGGTCTCTGGCAGGGACGCTGGCACAGAGCAGACACACACTGGGGAGCCTGTTTTCTACCAGGACGCCAACAAACCGCTTCCCTGGTCAGATCGGTTTCCGGGACTCAGACCTGGGGTAGCTAAGAGCCACGTGGCACTGAGCAACTTGCAGCCATTTTTTTTTTTTTTTTTGAGACGGAGTTTCGCTTTTGTTGCCCAGGCTGGAGTGCGATGGCGCCAACTCAGCTCACCACAACCTCCGCCTCCCGGGTTCAAGTGATTCTCATGCCTCGGCCTCCTGAGTAGCTGGGATTACAGGCACGCACCACCATGCCTGGCTAATTTTGTATTTTTAGTAGAGACAGGGTTTCTCCTTGTTGGTCAGGTTGGTCTCAAACTCCTAACCTCAGGTGATCCGCCCGCCTCAGCCCCCCAAAGTGCTGGAATTACAGGCGTGAACCACTGCACCCGGCCTAATTTTTTTTTTTTTTGAGTTAGAGTTTCGCTGTGTCGCCCAGGCTGGAGTGCAGTGGCATGATCTCGGCTCACGCCAGCCTCGGCCTCCTGTGTTCAAGCAATTCTCCTGCCTCAGACTCCCAGGTAGCTGGGATTACAGGCGAGCACCACCATGCCCAGCTATTTTTTTTTTTTCCTAAGGTATTCTTAATAGAGAGAGGGTTTCACCATGTTGGCCAGGCTGGTCTCCAATTCCTGACCTCAGGTGGTCCACCTGGGCCTCTCAGAGTGTTGGGATTACAGGCGTGAGCCACTGCACCTGGCCTCCAGCCAACATTTTAACCTCTCTCTGCACCTGTTTCCTCATCTAGGACACAGGGTGGATGGTATCAGACTTGGTGGCACAGGGCAGTGGCGAGCACTCAATGTACTCAGCCCAAGTCTTGGCACATAGTAGTTGCGTGTTTTTTTGAACTTGCCCTAACTTACCTAATTTATGTATTTTACTTTTTCAATTTTAGAGATAGGGTCTTGCCCTGCTGCCCAGGCTGGAGTGCAGTGGTGCAATTATAGTTCATAGCAGCCTCCAATTCCTGAGCTAAAGGGATCCTCTCACCTCAGCCTCCCGAGTAGCTGGGACCACAAGCACGCACCATCACCCATGCCCAGCTAATTTTTTTCACTTTTTGCAGAGATGTGGTCTTGCTATGTTGCCCTGGCTGGTCTCTAACTCCTGGGCTCAAGTGATCCTCCTGCCTTGGCATCCCAAAGTGCTGGGATTACAGGCGTGAACCATGGCACCCAGCTGTAGTTGGGTGTTTAACAAAAGTGTATGTAGCTCTTAGTGTATATGCCTCAGCATCTTCTTCCACACCCTCTCTGGGTCAATGTAAAAATCTATCAATCGATGACATCTCTGATTAGAATGATTTTCCTAGGGTTGTGCAGTACCCAACCTGTTCAACTGTCCATGGCAGCCGCATATGGAGCAGCCACTATACTAAGTCCTTTACATACATGAACTCATGGCAGTGGCCCTATGAGGACCTGCACAGATGAGAAACCCAATTCCCCTTTTGCTGACAGGCTAGGAGGTCTCAGCTAAGGCCTTCCCCTATCCCAGCCTGTTTTCTCATTTATATTTGGGGATGACCTGCAGACTTGTCATGGGGTTAGCAATTGGGCAGCATGGCCCCGGCCAACGTGGGGGATGGGATGGAGGTGGTTATTGATCTCGACTTACCATGCTCTGGGGGGAATTTTGAAGCTCCTCTCTCCCTCTCCTCCAAGGTGGACAGCAGCCATCCCCAGGGTCAGTGGCGACAGGACAGTGTGCGGTAAGAACCACATATTCCAGACTGGGGGCCCCTCAACCCTTCCCTTGGGACTCAGACTCTGGGGTTAATAAAGAGATCTATATCCAAGCTATGCCTTCATGTGCCCCTAGCCTAGTTGGGAAGACAGAGCCTGCCAAAGCCTCTCTAAGCCCCATATAATCATGGCCAAGGGAGTAGGAATCCACTTCCTGGGAGAGCTAGGAAGGCTTCTTGAAGGGCAGGACATTGAAGCTGGGGCTTTGAGGGATGCATAGGAGTTTGTTAACAAGGCGCTACCCATGAATGCCCAGATGTGCTTATCTCTGCCCACACCCACTGTGCCTAGCACAGTCAGCCTCAGTTTACAGTGGGAAAGCTCACACGCTCCCCACCCACAGCATCTATTCTATTTCCTGATCCCCAGAACCTATGAACGGGAAGCCCTGAAGAAAAAGTTTACACGAGTCCGCGATGCGGAGTCCTCCGATGAAGAAGGCTACGACTGGGGTCCGGCCACTGACCTGTGACCTCTCCCAGGCTGCCAGCTGGTCCGTCCTCCTTCTCCCTCCCTGGGACTGGGACTCAGTTTCCCATACAGAACCCACAACCCCGCCTCCCTCCGCCTGGTCTTTAATAAACAAAGTATTTTCACAGCACCGGCCTCTAGTGGCTTCCGGGAAGGATAAGGTGGTGAGAGGGCCAAGCCCCGGGCTCACCTTCCTCGGTCTCGTAGACCCTGATCCGAGACTTTGCCGCTTGCATAAGCTTTTACTGTTTTTGTATCAGGAAATCATACAGGACCAAGAACTGCTGGGGTCCTGGCCAGCCAAGGCAGGCCCAGGATGGGGCTCCGGGGCCATGGAGGCGAAGGCACAGTGGCAGGCGAGGGACATGGTGGTCACAGGTACACGGGCTGCTCCTGGCCTGTAAGGAGGCGGTATGTGGCGGCTGGCATCGTCTTGATATGTACCTGGGGAGTGGAGGCAGAATGGGGTTCAGGGCAGGCCTGGGCTTGCCAGGGACGTGGGGGCGCCCCTGGCCACCACCCACCACCTGCACACCTCGCCGTAGGCCTCGGTGAGCAGCTCGATGATGCGGGCGTGTGGCGTGGCCACCACGCTCTGCCCATTGATCTCAATGATGCGGTGGCCCACACGGATGCCCCCGCGCTCGGCGATGCCGCCGCGGAGAAGGCTGCAGATCTGGGGGAGGAAAGCGGGGAATGGGAAAGAGGTGGGGGCTGCTCAGGGGCCGTGCTCAGGGCCGCCCTCCTCCCCACCGCGGGCCAGGGGCCGGGGCCTCACGATGCCGTCCTCCACGCAGAAGCCCAGTTGCTCGCGAGTGTGGGGCCGGTGGATGATGGCGGTGGTGACAGGCGGGCAGTGGACGATGCTGAGTGTCACCGACGTCTGCGACTTCGTCTCCTGCAGGGCGGGGGCCGTTGGCCTCACTCAGCTGCTGGACAGCCTGGCAGGCTGTAGCCCCCTCTGGGCCTCAGTTTACCCTCTCATAAACCAGAGACCTGGAGTGCAGGGGCTCAATTCTGGGAGACCCCTCAGATGTGGTGGAGAACAGACTCGGGCCCGGTGGGCTTGGGGTCGAAGCTGTGTGACCCGAGCCATATCGCTTCCTTATGGCCAAAAGCCAAGCCGACAGCCGGGCTCTCCAGGCAGGCTGCAAGCGTCTGTAAGAGGCTGCACGGACTGTGGCCTCATCCTTCTGACGGAGGCAGGTCCCTCCCTACCTCTGGGCCTCAGTTTCCCCATCTGAACAACAAAGGTTAAGACTCAAAAACATGGCCAGGCGCAGTGGCTCACGCCTGTAATCCCAGCACTGTGGGATTAGGCAGGTGGGTCACTTAAGGGCAGGAGTTCAAGACCAGCCTGGCCAACATAGTGAGACCCCATCTCTACAAAAAGTAAAACAATTAGCTTGGCGTGGTGGTGCACACCTGTGGTCCCAGCTACTCGGGAGGCTGAGGCAGAATTGCTTGAGCCCAGGAGGTCAAGGCTGCAGTGAGCCACAGGTGCACTACTGCCCCCCAGTCTGGGCAAGAGAGTAAGACCTTGTCTCAAACAAACAAACCCCCCTAGAAATCAGCTGTCTCTTGTTAGACAGCGAGCCGCCCAGCCCTGGCGCTGGGCCACCCGCATTTCCATCCTGGCTCTGGTTCTAGGGAGGTGCCCTGGACAAGCGGCCTCCCTTCTCCAGGCCTCAGTTTCCCCAAGGGCACACGAGTGGGCAGGACTTGAAAGTTAGACTTTGTCCCTCCCGGCTGGCCTGGAGAGACCTGGCCAGGGAAGAGACCTCTCTGGGACTCAGTTCCCCTTCCTGGGAATGTGGGGGCCCCGCCACCCCAGGAAACTCACGCGGACGGCGGCCTGGCACGCGGCCAGAGGCAGCCCCACCAGGCTGGTCCCATTGATGGCGGTCAGGCGGTCCCCGATGCTGAGGGCTCCCGAGCGCTCAGCGGGCCCCCCGTGCAGCAGGTTGGCGATGACGGCTGTGGGCAGCAGGGAGCCCCAGCCCGACTCCACCAGGGCCACGCCCAGGCCCTCCCCTCGCCGCTTCTCGAGGAGCACCTGGGACAGAAAGGGGGTGCGGAGGCTGCTTGGGAGGGCCTGGTGCAGGTGCACGGGGGGGCAGGGGCCAGGCGGGGGCTGCCCGGCGCCTCACTCACCTCCCGGCAGTTGTCGCTGTTGGAGAAGTGGTCCAGGTCCCCGTTGTGGAGGTGCCCGGGGCCCGGGCTCGGCTGCGCGCCCACCTGGCTGGGGTCGATGCCGCTTTCCCGCAGGAACTGGCTGTAGGCGGCGGCGAAGGCCTGGCCGATGGCCTGGGCGATGAGCTGGGCCTGCGGGGAGGGGCGGCGCGTCCCTGGGGTGTCCCACCCACCTCCTCCAGGTCCCCGAAGTCCCCAGGGTCCTCAGAGCTGAGCCCTCCTGTCCCCACGTAGGGTGAGAGTCCCAGGACACAGCCGCCTGCCCTGGGGCTTTGGGGGAGGTGGAGAGACAGCCGTATCTTGGGGAATCTACAGGAAGAAGGAAGGGTAGGGGCAGCCCTGGGCTGGGGCGACGATGAGGGAGGCAGCTCCCTGAGCATGGGCTGTGGGAAAAGCTACCAGAGACCCAGCCAGGGGGCCTGGGGCCTGATGGGTGGCAGGGACAGCCCAGGAGTGGGCGAGGTTTCAGGGAGACAGCTAGGGTCTTGGAGGCTTATGGGAGGATGGGCGCGGTAGCTCACGCCTGTAATCCCAGCACTTTGGGAGGCCGAGGTGGGTGGATCACTGGAGCCCAGGAGTTTGAGACTCTATGTTCACCTGGGCAACAGAGCGAGACCCTGTCTCTATCAAAAATCCAAAAATTAGCCAGGTATGGTGACGCCCTGTGGTCCCAGCTACTAGGGGGGCTGAAGTGGGAGGATCGCTTGAGCCTGGTAGGGGGCAGAGGCTGCAGTGAACTACAATCGTCCCACTGCACTCCGGCCTGGGTGACAGGGAGACCCTGTCCCAAAAAAAGAATTAAAAAAATAAGCTTATGGGAGGGAGGCTAAACGCGTGGCCCAGCAAGGCGGGTAAACAGTTGCCGTGAGGAGGGCCTCAGAAGGGTGGCCCCACGCCCTGGCTGCTCACGTCCTCCGCGTGGAACACGTGGCAGAGCATCTTGTACAGGCGACGGCCGTGGTCCTGGGGGGCCGGCCTCCGCGCCAGCCGCCGCCGCGCCATCAGCACCAGCACGCAGCCGATGTCGGCTATGTAGGAGATAGTATGCAGGGCGTGGTCCATCATGGCCTCCTGGGGGCGGGAGAGGCAGCCTGGGTGGGCTGGGGGGCCCTGCCAGGCTCGATCACCCCACCCGCATCCCTGGGGCCAGGTCCCTGCCCCGTACCTGGGAATCCGCTGTCAAGACCTTGATCCTCTTGGTGGAGACAAACAGGTCCACCTCCGTCATGGGCTGGGTCTCCCCGTCGGGGGCCTGTGGGGGGTGGCGTGGGAGGTGGAGGCTCCCACAGACCCAACCCGCAGCCCACCCGCCTGCCCACCCGCCCCCGGCCGCCCCCTCACCTTGACGCGGTCCATGGCCTCCCGGGCCTGAGCCATGCGTGTGCTGGTGGGCGGGTTCCGTTCTGATACCAGCTGGGTGGAACCCAGGTACCTGGCCCCAAATATGACACCATCCAGGAGGTCTTCATGGTCACAGGGACCGGGCACTGAGGGCGACAGCGGAGAGGGTCAGCCCTCAGGGGCCCACTCCCACGGGCTCTGCCCCAGGGCTGTGCTCTCCGAGATGGTCGGAAGACACAGTGTTCTAGCTGGTGGCTGAGCACTCTCCAGCCAGGAAGCACAGCCCACTGTTCTAGAACCATCCAAGCAGCCTGGCCCTCACAGATCTAGAACCTTCTGTCCATCCCGCAAGGACTCGCAGGCGGGAAAGCCAGTGAGTCCAGGCCATGGCTAGATTCAAAGCCAGATCTAGCACCCACAGATACCTTCACCCCATATCCCCAGAACTCCAGGATCGGGCCAGAACCAGACAGTCCCACGTCTACATTTTTTGAGACACAGTCTCACTGTCGCCCAGGCTGGAGCTCAGTGGTGTGATCTCAGCTCACTGCAACCTCTGCCTTCCAGGTTCAAGTGATTCTCCTGCCTCAGCCTCATGAGTAGCTGGGATTACAGGCGCCCGCCACCATGCCTGGCTAATTTTTGTATTTTTAGTAGAGACGAGGTTTCGCCATGTTGGCCAGGCTGGTCTCAAACTCCTGACCTCAAGTGATCCACCCGCCTTGGCCTCCTGAAGTGCTGGGATGATAGGCGTGAACCACCGTGCCCCACCCCCCACTCCTATTTCTAAACCTCCACAACATTCTAGAACCACAGTGGACCTCTGCTTCTCGGTTCTGGAGTTCCCTCAATCAATCTAGAACTGGCCAGCATTGCCCACTGTTCTAGAACTGTCTCCAGTCAGCCCAGGATAGCAGTCAGCTCTGTGCCTGGGTTGTAGAACTGCCCAGAATAGAGAGAGAACTGGCTGCCTGTCTAAAAAAATTCCCATACTGTCCAGAACCCCAGTTGATTCTGACCCTTGATTCCAGAACTCTCTGACAGGTCTCATAACAATTCTGTCAGGAGTTCTAGAAACTTATTATCCCTCTAGAATCAGACTTCTCCATGATTCCAGAACATCTTAATCACAACGGCGTCAGACAGCTCTCCCTGTGGTTCTAGAATCTCCTTCAGTAGTTCACACCTTGGCTACACCAGTGATTCTAAGAATTACCTGACCAGTCGAGGAACAAACAATTCTGTTCCAGGAGAATTCCAGAACAGTTCTAGAATACTCCCAACCCAGCCCAGAACTACATAAAGCTTTACTCCTGGCCAGGCGCGGTAGCTCACGCCTGTCATTCCAGCACTTTGGGAGGCCGAGATAGGTGGATCACCGGAGGTCAGGAGTTCGAGACCAGCCTGGCCAACATGACGAAACCCTGTCTCTACTAAAAATACAAAAATTAGCTGGGCGTGGTGGCACATGCCTGTAATCCTGGCTACTCGAAAGCTGAGGCGGGAGAATCACTTGAACCCAGGAGGTGGAGGTTGCAGTGAGCCGAGAGAGATCGCGCCACTGCACACCCGCCTGGGCGACAGGGCAAGATTCCGTCTCCAAAAACCAAAAGGGTGAAAAAAGAAGCTTGACTCCCATGGTTCTAGAATTCCCTGAGCTACCTAAAGCCAGACAGCTCTGCTGGTGGCTCTAGAATATTCTAAGTAGTAACTACTGCTCTTTGGTTTAGAACCACAGGCGTAGGGCCCAGTTCTGGACACCCCTCAGTGAAAGTCATCCTCCACCACAGTCGCTTCTGCCCACTGTCATGATTTCATGATCTAAACATTCTGGAACAAGAGCTCCACTCTGGGGTTCTACAGATGCACCATTCAGTGTGTAGCACCAGGCACATGTATCTGTCACAGACTTGAAATGCGGCTTCTCTGAATAGAGACGTAAATAGAAAATATACACTAGCTATTGAAGATTAGCATGCAGAAAAGTAATTTAAGGCCAGGCGTGGTGGTTCACGCCTGTAATCCCAACACTTTGGGAGGCCAAGGCGGGCGGATCACCTGAGGTCAGGAGTTTGAGACCAGCCGGGCCAACATGGTGAAACCCTGTCTCTACTAAAAATACCAAAATTAGCCAGGCATGGTGGCGGGTGCCTATAATCCCAGCTACTCGGGAGGCTGAGGAAGGAGAATCACTTAAACCCGGGAGGCAGTGGTTGCAGTGAGCCGAGATCGCGCCACTGCACTCCAGCCTGGGCAACAGGGTGAGACCGTGTCTCAAAAAAATAAAAAAGTAATTTAAAAATATTGATTATATGTGGAAATAATATTTTAAATATGTTAGCTTACTTAAAATGTTATTAAAGTTAATTTCTTAGCCAGATATGGTGGCATACTCCTATAGTCCCAGCTACTCAGGAGGCTGAGGCGAGAGAATTGCTTGAATCTGGGAGACGGAGGCTGCGGTGAGCTGAGATTGAGCCACTGCACTCCAGCCTGGGTGACACAGCGAGACTCCGTCTCAGTTAAAAACAAAAAAAAAGTTATTTCACCTGTTTTTAATTTTTTAATGTGGATAACTATAAAATTTTAAATCATATATGGCTCACATTATATTTCTATTGTACTTCCATCTAGAACTTTCTGATTACACTATAATTGGACAGCTCTGCCCAGGGTTCTAGAACACCAGATAACTATTCCCTCCATTTCTGGAATTTTCCAGTCTTGAGTAGAAGCAGATGGCTCTGTTCACCAATTCTGAGCATATTCTCATCAGCCCAGACTCCTAGAACCTAGAAACACAGACAAAACGCCAAGCCTGGGAACTCCCAAGGCGTCGCAGCTCTGCTCATGATTCTAGAACCTTCTTAGAGCTATAGGTTCAAACCAGTTCTTCTCTCTACAACCACAGAACTGCTTTTTTTTTTTTTTTTTTGAGACATGGTCTCCCTGTGTCACCCTGGGTGGAGTGCAGAGGCACAATCTTGGCTCACTGCAGCCTCAAGTGATCGTCCCACCTCAGCCTCCCAAGTAGCTGGGATTACAGACCCATGCCACGTGCCCGGCTAATTTTGGGGGGGCGGTATTTTATTTTTGTAGAGACAGGGTTTTGCTGTGTTGCCCAGGCTGGTCTCCAACTCCTGGGCTCAAGCAATCCTCCCACATCAGCCTCCCAAATAGCTGGGATTACAGACCCATGCCATGTGCCCAGCTAATTTTTGGGGGGATTTTATTTTATTTTATTTATTTATTTTTTTTTTTTTGAGACGGAGTCTCGCTCTGTCACCCAGGCTGGAGTGCAGTGGCCGGATCTCAGCTCACTGCAAGCTCCGCCTCCCGGGTTCACGCCATTCTCCGGCCTCAGCCTCCCGAGTAGCTGGGACTACAGGCGCCCGCCACCTCGCCCGGCTAGTTTTTTTTTTCTATTTCTTAATAGAGACGGGGTTTCACCGTGTTAGCCAGGATGGTCTCGATCTCCTGACCTCATGATCCGCCCGTCTCGGCCTCCCAAAGTGCTGGGATTACAGGCTTGAGCCACCGCGCCCGGCCGGGATTTTATTTTTGTAGAGACAGAGTGTTGCTGTGTTGCCCAGGCTGGTCTCGAACTCCTGGGCTCAATCGAGCCTCCCATTCTGGCCTCCCAAAGTGTTGGGATTACAGATGTGAGCCGCCCTTCCTGGCCAGAACTTACTATCTGACCTGTATTCTTAGGAAAGTCTAGAACACAGGCTCGGCGCGGTGGCTCACACCTGTAATCCCAGCATTTTGGGAAGCTGAGGCAGGTGGATGACAAGGTCAGGAGTTTGAGACCAGACTGACCGAGATGGTGAAACCCCATCTCTACTAAAAATACAAAAATTAGCCGGGCATGGTGGCAGACACCTGTAATCTCAGCTACTCAGGAGGCTGAAGTAGGAGAATCATTTGAACCCGGGCGGCAGAGGCTGCAGTGAGCTGAGTGTGCGTCACTGAAAAAAAAGTCTAGAACATTCCAGAGGGCCAGAAATTGTTCTTCCCATGCTTTTAGGGCAGCGATTGGCAAACATTTTCTGTAAAGGGCCAAAGAGTAAATATTTTCAGCCCTGTAGGTCACAAGGTCTCTGCTGCAGCTACTCAGCTCTGCCATTCTAACAGCAGAGCAGCCATGGACAACACATGAATGACCAAGCATGATGTGTACCAATAAAACTTTATGTACACTGAAATTTGTTACTATTATTATTATTTTTTGAGACGGAGTCTCACGATATTGCCCAGGCTGTAGTGCAATGGTGCAATCTCGGCTCACTGCAGCCTCCGCCTCCCAGGTTCATGCGATTCTCCTGCCACAGCCTCCTGAGTAGCTGGGATTACAGGCGCGCACCACCACACCTGGCTAATTTTTGCATTTTTAGTAGAGACGGGGTTTTACCAATGTTGGCCAGGCTGGTCTCAAACTCCTGACCTCGTGATCCGCCTGCCTCGAATTCCCAAAGTGCTGGGATTATAGGCATGAGCCACCATGCCCGGCTTATGCACACTAAAATTTGAATTGCATTTTTTTATTTTTGAGACAAGGTCTCGCTCTGTTGCTTTGGTTGCATAGTGCATTGGCATGATCTCGGCTCACCGCAGTCTCAACTCCCTGGGCTCAAGAACTTCTTTCACCTCAGCCTCCTGAGTAGCTGGGACTACAGGCATGCACTGCCACGCCTGGCTAATTTTAAACATTTTTTGTAGAGATGGGGTCTTGCTATGTTGCCCCAGCTGGTCTCCAACTCCTGGGCTCAAGCAATCCTCCTGCCTTAGCCTCCCAAAGAGCCGGGATTACAGGTGTGAGCCACCATATCCAGCCTAGTATATCATTTTCATGTGAAGAAATAGTATTCTTCAGCCCAGTGCAGTGGCTCACGCTTGTAATCCCAGCACTTTGGGAGGCCAAGGCGGCCGAATCACTTGAGGTCCAGAGTTTGAGACCAGCCTGGCCAACACAATGAAACCCCATCTCTACTAAAAACACACAAATTAGCTGGGCGTGGTGGCAGGTGCCTGTAATCCCAGCTACTCGGGAGGCTGAGGCAGAAAAATTGCTTGAACCCAGGAGGCGGAGGTTGCAGTGAGCCAGGATCGCACCACTGCACTCCAGCCTGGGCGACAGACTCTGACTCAAAAAAAAAAAAAAAAAGAAAGAAATAGTATTCTTCTTTCAATTAAAAATGCAAAGGCCACCCGGGCACAGTGGCTCACGCCTGTAATCCCAGCACTCTGGGAGGCCAAGGCAGGCAGATCGCTTGAGCTCAGGAGTTTGAAACCAGCTTGGGCAACATGGTGAAACCCCATCTCGACCCAAATAAATACAAAATAAAATTAGCTGGGCATGGTGGCATGCACCTGTAGTCTCAGCTATTTGGGAAACTGTGGTGGGAGGATCGCTTGAACCTGGGAGATGGAGGTTGCAGTGAGCTGAGATCAAGCCACCGCACTCCAGCCTGGAAAACAGAAGTCATCAAAAAAAAAAGTTAAAAGAAAAATACACACAAAAACCATCTTTAACTAAAGACCTATGTGAGCAGGCAGTGAGCTGGGTCTGGCCCGACGATGATGATTTGCCAAGCCCGGCTCTAGAAGCGAGTGCTGCCAGTGGCCAAAGCTGCCCCACAGCCCCCTTCTCACTCTACCCCGTTCTCAAGACTGGCTCTCCTCTCCCTGGCCAGCCGGGATCTGCTCGAAACCACCCTCAGAGCCTCCTGAGAACCTCATCCTTCCTGGCAAACTGTTGCCAGACTTTGGAAGCCTGATTCTGGCTGTCTAGGGGCCTTAGTCCCTGAGGCTAGGGTGGGCGGGACACTCACCCTCCTGGGGGGCAGGGTAGGAAGCCAGGGTCTCGGGGCTCTGGAAGAAGACAGAGGAGGGGCAGGACTGAGTCCCCCTGCTTGGTTCCAGGCAGTCCAGGACACCTGGAGGGTGGGGCAGGCACTACCTGGGCACCAGCGGGTGGCTCTTCAGGTGCGACTAGAGGCACCGTCTCCAGCCAGGGTTCTGGGGAACTGCTTGAGCTCCTGCTGCCCCCCTGCTCAGCAGAGGCCCCCTCCACCCAGTCTGGGGAGTCAGAATCCTCATCTGGGTCCTCAGGAGGCTGCAACAGTCGGGGGGCAGGCTCTAGAGGCTCTTCAGGACCAGGCTGGGAAGGTGAGCATTCCTCGCAGTGCAAGAGGCTCAGCAGGTCATCCCGGCCAGCTTCAGCAGACAGGAGCCCGTGGGCATCGGCGATCTCCTGGGAGGCCAGGCCGTGGCCTGTGGCAATGTGTAGGGGACAGGGGGTTCCATCTGGGGATGGGCCCACCAGATCACCCGGCAGAGCTTCAAACTGCTGCACCAGCTCCTGAACACTTGACTCATCAAGTTCCATCCGACTCAGGCTGCCGGGGCCTCCTGGCACAGGGTCCCACTGGCTGTGAGGGGTGAGGTCCTCAGGGGGCACAAGAATGTCCCTAGGCTCCTCCAAGTCCATGGCTGGAAGCCCCGAAGAGGATCGGGAAATTGTGGGGAAGTCCATGCCTGGACTCCAGGCTTAGGCTGGCATCTTCAAGCAGCTGAAAGACAGAGAGTCAGCGCTGAGGTTTCACCCGGGTACAGTGGTTCATGCCTGTAATCCCAGCACTTTGGGAGGCCAAGAAGGGCTGACTGAACCCAGGAGTTCAAGATCAGCCTGGGCAACAGAACAAGACCCTATCTCTACAAAAAATACAAAAAGAATTAAGGCCGGGCACAGTGGCTCATGCCTGTAATCCCAGCACCTTGGGAGGCCAAGGCAGATGGATCACAAGGAGTTCGAGACCAGCCTGACCAACATGGTGAAATTCCGTCTCTACTAAAAATACAAAAAATTAGCCAGGTGTGGTGGCGGATGTCTGTAATCCCAGCTACTCAAGAGGCTGAGGCAAGAGAATTGCTTGAACCCGGGGGGTGAAGGTTGCAGTGAGCTGAGATCGCGCCATTGCACTCCAGGTTGGGCGACAGAGCGAGACTCTGTCTCAAAAAAAAAAAAAAAAAAAATTAGCTAGGGGTGGTGGTGTATGCCCGTAGTCCCAGCTACTTGAGAGGTTGAGGTGGGAGGATCACTTGAGCCAGGGGAGGCAGAGGCTGCAGTGAGCCTTGATTGTGCCACTGCACTCCAGTCTGGGCGACAGAGTGAGGCCTTGTCTTAAAAAAACAAAAAACAAAAAACAAAAACCCCAAAAACCATAAAACCTGAGGTTTCCTGGGTGCCTATCCGGTGCTAGGCTCTAGCGGGTACTGTTCACACAGGGTACGTAATTTAATCCCCGACAACCCTTACAAGGAGTTAGGATTCCCATTTTACAGATGAAGAAACTGAGGCGCAGAATGGGGAGGTGTGAGGCAGTGGCTTCCCGAGCCCCTGTATATGTCATCCCAGACCTCTCCCAACTAATGACGTCTGCTCACTCCAGCCCTGGTTCTTCCAAGTCCTCCTCCCTCGAGACGCGGAACCCAGGCTGGAGACCCAGACCTCACACCCTAACTCTACAGACTCGTCAGAAGCAGGTCCCCAAGACCCCAGACCCAAGACCTCAGTCCCATGACCTCAACCCCCAATACCTCCATCCAGAACTTTAGACCCAGGACCCTGGACTTAATACCAGAGACCCAAGACGCCATAAAGCAGACCCGAGTCTCCAAACCTCCAATGTTACCCCAAGATCGACTCCAAACTGAGACCCCGACTTCAGGACCCAGCCCCAAGCCCAGACTCCAGTCCGCCCTCAGACCGAAGACCTCAAGCGCCGACTCAGACCTCGCTCTGCACCTCGAGGACACTCACTTCCCAAATCGAGGCCGCCTCAGCCCCGCGCAGCCTCCAGGACCCCGCGCCCCCAGTACGACCCCGACATAGCCCAGACCGCGTCCCCAGAAGGCGCACCTCGGGGATTCCCGGTCCCAGCGCTGGCTCCTCCATCCGCACAGCGCCCTGGCCCACTGAGCATGCGCGGCCTCGCGAGGCCTGCTGGGAAATGTAGTTCTCTCAGCCAGCCTCGCCACGAGGGGGCGCTGGGACTCCTGTAGGTGTTGGAGCCGGGGTTCGAATCCCATGCTTCCCTGCCCGCAGACAGCCCGGGCTGGCCCCAGGACCTGTTTCTTCCCCTGCAAAATAGGGTTAATAATCACTGCCTGGCTCCGGGGGCCGTGTTCATTATTCCAAAGGATGGCAGATGCGGAGAAGTGGGGTTGGGAAATATTAAAGAAGTGTGAGAGGTGGTTTCCTTGGGACCTTGAGGCACCGGAAGCGACATGGGAACCCTGTTGAAGACGGACTTCCGGTTTGGCTCACAGTAGGGAGACAGGTTGGTGCACCCTGGATTTGCGGTCGTCCTGGGAACTTTACCTCCCTGAGTCTCAGTTTCCTCACTAATAAGCTGGGGAAAAAAATAGTACCTACCTCCTAATTGTGAGCATTAAATTAGATCGAGTGGGTTAAGGATTTAGCAGTAGGGCTGGAAAAGAATATATAAAATACATATTATTAATTTGTATATTATATATAATACATACTATATGTTATATATATATTATATACAATAATGTTAAAAATATGATGTTATAAAAATTAACAGTGATTAGACTCCAGGCCTACTGGGGTATATTAGACTCATTGTTAATCTCTTTAAATTTAAAGCTTTGAATAATTACTCATTGGATGGAATCGGGAACATATAAAGTGTGATATTTTTAGTAAATGTTATATAATTGAAGAAGGGCAAGAAGAGGTCAATGAAATAGCCCTTGAACGCCTCCTTCTACAGTAACTACGTATGTCTACAGTCTAAAGAAATCACTATAGAGTATGAGAACTTGGGAGACTACATTTCCCAGACACCTCCACGGGGCCTACAACTCCCGAGCACCCCTTGGACCACTGACGTCTTCCGGAAACGTGCACGTGCAAGCTGCCCGCAATACGTCATGGCGACCAGACGCCTTTTAGGGGCTGCCCGGATATGGGCCGGCTGGGGGACCCGGGAGCTCCTAGACCCCGCCTCTCCTAGAAGGCTCCTGGTCCGGGATTATGCTAAGAAACCAGGTGAGCTGGGTTAACAGGAACCAAATGAGGACGGTGGGTACTCTGAGGAATTGGCAGTGCGCAGGCGCCGGTTGGGGAGGCAGTGGTAGAACTAATGCGCAAACGCAGAGAGGCGGTTGCCAGGCTGTAGGCGCAGGCGCAGTTTGAGGGACCCAGCGCCGCTTGGAGCTCGGGCGTCTGGCTTGGAGATAACCTTAGCGATTGGACGCAGGGCGCAGGCGCCAGCTGGGGAGAGGCCTGGGAGGAGGGTGTGGGTTACGTGGAGCCCACGCGTTTCACTGCGCAGGAGCGGGTTGGAAGGGATTTGCCGGGAGTCTGGGGAGGTCATGAACTTGGGTTCCAGTCCTGTTTCTCTGCCTGCCTCCAAATCGCAGGGTGACCTTGGCCAAGCCGTTACCAAAAATTCAAAGAAACTATGGAGCCTATTTAAATCTTAGCCACTTCAGCAAGAACAAACCAAGGTTATTAAGGTTTAGCTGGATACAGCCTTGCCTGATCTCCTTTGTTGAAAGGGGAAGATTGGCACATGTTCGGCCTTAAAGACAGACACATAGCAGACAATATAACTTGAATGACTTGGTCATTCCAAGCATCGGTGTTACTTAATGCTATGTCTAAATCCCACTTAAAGTGATTTTGAGGCCAGGCATGGTGGCTCACATCTTTATTCCCAGCACTTTGGGAGGCCAAGGAGGCATGATCGATCGCTTGAACCCAGGAGTACGAGACCAGCCTGGGCCACATAGCAGGACCCTGTTTGTATAAAAAATAAAAAAGTGCCTGGCACGGTAGCTCACGCCTGTAATCCCAGCACTTTGAGAGGCTGAGGCAGGTGCATCACTTGAGGTCAGGAGTTCGAGACCAGCCTGGCCAACACAGTGAAACCTCTACTAAAAGTACAAAAAATTAGCCGGACGTGGCAGCTCGTGCCTGTAATCCCAGCTACTCGGGAGGCTGAGACAGGAGAATCGCTTAAACCCGGGAGGCGGAGGTTGCCGTGAGCCAAGATCGCGCCACTGCACTCCAGCCTGGGCGACACAGTGACACTCCATCTCAAAAATAAATTTAAAAAAATAAAAAGTGGGGCATGGTGGCTCACACCTGTGATCTCAGCTACTGGGGAGGCAGAGGCAGGAGGATCGCTTGAGCCTGGGAGTTTGAGGCTGCAGTGAACCATGATTGTGCCCCTGCACTCCAACCTGGGCTGCCTTTATTTTTAAATTTTTTTGGATTTTTTTTTTTTTTGAGATGGAGTCTTGCTCTGTTACCCAGGCTGGAGTGCAGTGATGTGATCTCGGCTCACTGCAAGCTCCGCCTCCCGGGTTCAAGCGATTGTCCTACCTCAGCCTCCCGAGGTGCTGGGATTACAGGCTTGAGCCACCGCGCCCGGCCGGCCAGGCTAGTCTTAAACTCACCTGACCTCAAGTGATCTGCCCACCTCGGCCTCCCATAGGGCTGAGATTACAGGCGTCAGCCACTATGCCTGGCCGAGACCCTGTCTTTAAAAAAAAGTTTTGAGAGGCCGAACGTGGTGGTTCACGCCTGTAATCCCAGCACTTTGGGAGGCCGAGGTGGGCAGATCATGAGGTCGGGAGATCGAGACCATCCTGGCTAACACAGTGAAACCCTGTCTCTACTAAAAATACGGAAAAATTAGCAGGGCGTGGTGGTGGGCGCCTGTAGTCCCAGCTACTCGGGAAGCTGAGGCAGGAGAATGGCGTGAACCTGGGAGGCAGAGCTTGCAGTGAGCCAAGATCATGCCATTGCACTCCAGCGTAGGCAACAGAGTGAGACTCCATCTCAGAAAAAAAAAAAAAAAGGTTTTAGTGTGACAGAGTCCAGTGAGGGGCTGAGGCCACCTGAGACAGGGGGTTCTGTAAGGGAAGTTTGGCTTCCAGGGGAAGGACTGGGCTGAAATGACTCTCCCTCTCCTCCCCCCAGTTATGAAGGGGGGCAAATCCGGAAAAGGTGCAGTGCCCAGTGAGGCCCTCAAGGACCCCGACGTATGCACAGACCCGGTCCGGCTCACCACATACGCCATGGGCGTCAACATCTACAAGGAAGGGCAGGATGTACCCCTGAAACCGGATGCTGAGTACCCTGAATGGTGAGTGGACCAGGCTGTGTCATCCTGCACTGACTATTCCTTCTTCCGCCCCAGGAGGACCCCTTCTGGGAGAGGCGGATCCCCACTCCAGCCAGAGCCTCACAGTCATACCTACGCATCCTGGCTTCAGGGCAGGGGCTTCAGGGCTCTGCATCTGGGTGGTCTCATCTGTAACGGGGTGATGGGACCCATCCCTCCCTCCAACGGCTGTGAGGAATTCATGAGATTAGAACGCCTGTTCAAGTACCTAAAACGATGCTCTTTTCTTCTTTTTTTTTTTTTTTTTTTTTTTTTTGAGGCCGGGTCTACTCTATGCGCCAGGCTGGAGTGAAATTGGCGGATCGCCAGCAGCTCACTGCAAGCCCACCTCCTGGGTTCCGCGCCATTCTCCACCACCTCAGCCTCGGTAGCTGGGACACGGCCTCGCCCGGCTAATTTTGGCATTTTTAGTAGAGAGGCGAGGTTTCACGTGTTAGCCAACATGGTCTCGATCTCCTGACCACCATTGATCCACCCATCTCGGCCTCTGAGAAGTGCTGGGATTACAGGCTGAGCCACGGCCGGCCATGATGCTCTTTCTTCTTAAGCAAATACTTCAAAAGTTTTTTTTTTCAGGCTGGGCTCAGTGGCTCACGCCCATAATCCCAGCACTTTGGGAGGCCGAGGTGGTTAGATCACTTGAGGTCAGGAGTTCGAGACCAGCCTGGCCAACATGGTGAAACCCCGTCTCTACTAAAAGTATAAAATTGGCCGGGTGCAGTGGCTCACGCCTGTAATCCCAGCACTCTGGGAGGCCGAGGCGGGCAGATCACCAGGTCAGGAGATCGAGACCATCCTGGCTAACACAGTGAAACCCTGTCTCTACTAAAAAAAGTACAAAAAGTTAGCCGGGAGTGGTGGTGGGCGCCTGTAGTCCCAGCTACTTGGGAGACTGAGGCAGAACGGCGTGAACCTGGGAGGCGGAACTTGCAGTGAGCCCAGATCGCACCACTGCACTCCAGCCTGGGCGACAGAGCGAAACTCTGTCTCTCTCTCTATATAACATATATATTTTATGTATTTTACATATGTAATATATAATATATATATATAAATTAGCTGGGTGTGGTGGCTCATGCCTGTAGTCCCAGTTACTTGGGAGGCTGAGGCACGAGAATTGCTTGAGCCTGGGAGGCGGACGTTGCAGTGAGCCAAGGTCACACCACTGCACTCCAGCCTGGGCGACAGAGTGAGATTTGGTCTCCAAAAAAAAAAAAAAAAAAGTTTTTTTATTTGAGATGGAGTCTCACTCTGTCACCCAGTCTGGAATGCAGTCACGCGATCTCGGCTCACTGCAAACTCTGCCTCCTGGGTTCAGATGATTCTCCTGCCTCAGCCTTCAGAGTAGCTGGGACTACAGGCATGCACCCCCACACCCAGCTAATTTTTTTGTGGCTTGTTTATTTTTTTGTGTTTTTTTTTTTTTTAGACAGAGTTTTGCTCTTATTGCCCTGGCTGGAGTGCAGTGGCATGATCTCAGCTCACTGCAACCTCTGCCTCCCAGGTTCAGACGATTCTCCTGCCTCAGCCTGCCGAGTAGCTGGGATTACAGGTGCCCGCCACCACACCCAGCTAATTTTTGTATTCTTAGTAGAGACGGGGTTTCCCCATGTTCTCCAGGCTAGTCTCGAACTCCTAACCTCGCGATCCACCCGCCCTGGCCTCCCAAAGTGCTGGGACTACAGGTGTGAGCCACCGCGCCCGGCCTGCAAATACTTACTGACCACTGACTGCCTGCCAGGCCCTTGCTCTAGGCTTCAGGATACAGAAGGGCTCAAAATAGACACAAGTCACCACTGGCAGAACTAGCTGGGGAGGCAGACGGGAAGCAGGAAGTCAGGCAGCTGTGGTGGCGACACTTCCGGGAAGGGGGCAGGAGAATGAGTGACAGAGCAGGGACATTTGGCTGCTCTGGTCTGAGGTTTGGGGGACACAGAAGCCAAGACATGAGTGGGTGGAAGGGGTTTTTCAGGCAATGGACACAGCCTGTGTAAAGGCCCCGGGGCAGGACTGCACCTAGTGTGCTGGAGGAACAGCCGGGAGGCGTGTGTGGCTGGAGCAGAGTGAGGAGGGCGAGAGAGCGAGGAGGCGAGGACAGGGCCTGTGGGCTGCGGGAAGGGCTCTGCTGCGGCCCCAAGCTGATCTGCAGCCTGGGGAGGGTCAGGAAGTCTGAGCAAGTGGGGACAGGTGGCCTGGTGTGGACAGTGCTGGGAGGCAGGAGAGGGCTTGGCATGTGCCAGCCTCAGATGTTGTGCCATTGGGGTGCAGTTGGCTGCATTGCTGCACGGCCAGGGACCCTCCCAGCCCAGGATCCGGGAAGGACCACCCCGAGATCATGCAGCCAACCAGTGGGCTTGGGACCCGGCCCTGTCGCCGCCTCTGCCCGAGGTGCCCAGGACACCAGGTGGCCCAGGGGGTCACCATGTAGCTCTGATTCCTGCCTGCGCCCTCGTCAGGCTGTTCGAGATGAACTTGGGCCCCCCAAAGACCCTGGAGGAGCTGGATCCTGAGACCCGGGAGTACTGGCGGCTGCTGCGGAAACAGAACATCTGGCGCCACAACCGGCTGAGCAAGAACAAGAAGTTGTAGCGTGGTGGGCCGGCGCCACGCCCCCGTCCCCGCCACCCCCAGGGCTTGCCGCATAGCGTGGTGGGTCCGGCACCCGCCCCCACCCGCCCCGCCCCGCCCCGCCCCCTGCCCCCGCCCCCTGCCCCGGGGCTGCCGCGCCCAGCCTAGCGTGGTGGGCCCGGCCTTCCCGCCCCCTGCCCCGAGGGCTTGCCGCGTAGCGTGGTGGGTCCGGCCTCCCCGCCCCCGGCCCCGAGGGCTTGCCGCGTAGCGTGGTGGGCCCGGCCTCCCCCACGCCCACACTGAGGACTTGCCAGTTTCCCAGAGGACGCCGACTTTTGTGAGACAAGAGGCCTGGGTTTCCATGTGACCCCACAGTGGGGCTGGACTAGGGCCCTGGAGGCCAATAAAGACCTTTCTGGGTAGACCCTGGTGCCCCTTGGTATTGTCTGGCGTCGGTCTGGCGGGAAGTGGGCCCTTCAGACCCCAGGGATCCCGGCCTCCATGCCAGCCACTGGCGGGCGGTCTGCAGGTCCCCTGTGCCTCTGGACCCTTGGTGGGCTTCTCTTGCCAACTCCTGGAGTTCCTGACACCGCCCACAAGGCCCGAGCCCCAAATCTCAAGCTGCTGGGTGAGGGGGTTGTCCTAGCTAAGCGGCTCTTGGTTGCAAGGGACTCAAACCTAACTCAAGCCGTCAGAGTCAGAAAAGAGGCTTTATGAGCTTCAAGAACAGAGATGTGCGGGGGAGGGGGGGGGGGGTAGCGGTGTGGCTGCAGGTGTGGCTGGATCCAGGTGCTTCCATATTCAGACCCAAGGCCCTCTCCATCTCAGGGTCCTTGGATCCCCCAGGGGCTCACACTCATGGGCAGGGTAGCCCCAGGGCTCCTGGCTGATGTCCTCACCAGCACAGCAAGTAGAATCAGAGGGAAGGGACTGCCCCTTCCTTCCTGCCACAGTCACAGCGTGGTCCTCGATGGCCTATCCCTGGAGCCCAGGGGCTTGGGCCTTCCTTCTCCACCCCCAAGTCCTCTGTCCACTCCACTGGAGCCCAGGTCTCAACCTCCGCCCCCAGTCCACCCTCTGGAGTCTGCTTTCAGAACCCTGACCCTGACCCACAGCCCGAGTGAGGACTGGCCTCCCTGCAGTCCCAACTCCTGCCCTGCCTGGCTGTGATGAGGAGCAATGGGGCGGGATCCTGAGGGCTGGAGCGCACCAGATTGGAGGAGGCGGGGGTGGGGGGACACCTAGTTAGGGAGTGATGGGGCCTCTTGGTGGGGGTAGATCACCTCATGGACCCCACATCCTGCAGAACCCCCAAGGGTCATGCCCTCATCCCCACCCTTGCCACAGCAGCCCCACCCATTCCTAGGTGGGTACCCTAGGGGCTTTGGGCTGGGCTCACCCACCCTCTGGCTTCCTCTGTCCACAAGCTGGATGGGCGGGGTGAGGACCCGAGGCTAATTCTTCCCGTCCCAGGGAAACCCTAACCTTCATCGTCTTAGGGAGCTCTGGAGTGGAGCGGATTACCACGCACCTGCTGTCCCCGGTGGCCTCCCTGGGCAGGCGGGGGTGTGAGCACGCCTTCTCTTGCACTCACAGCAGGTGGTGCCAGCCCTGTTCCCACCATCCTGTTATTCCCCAAGGTTCTCAGGGCAAAAATCAAAGTTATAACAGCCACTGCCCTGCCTGGCCTCCCCGTCACCTCCCTCCTCCCCCTCCTCACTCTACTCCAGCCACACGGGCCTCCTTGCTATTCTGCCAATGCACCAGGCGCGGCCCTGCCCCAGGGCCTTTGCACGGCCTATGCCTCTGCCCAGCCTCCTCCTCCCCTAGACCACCTCCCTCCCGCCCCGGTCTCCACCTTCACGCCAGCCTCCCCTCCTCCAGAACTCCCTGTTACAATTGCAGCCCCGGCCACGCTCCCCATCTGCCTTTCCTGGTTGTTGTTTTCTCCCTATCACTTATCACTGAAGTCTTATGCTTTAGGTTTGTTTTTTATTTATTTGTTTTGAGTCGGGGTCTGGCTCTGTTGCACAGGCTGGAATGCAGTGGTGTGATCACAGCTCAGCCTCGACCTTCTGGGCTCAAGCAATCCTCCTGCCTCAGCTTCTCGGGTCCCTGGGATGACAAGTGTGCACCACTACACCTGGCACGTTTTAAAAATGTTTGTGGAGACTGAGTCTTGCTATGTCACCCAGACTGGTCTCAAGCAATCCTCCCACCTCAGCGTCCCAAAGCACTGGGATTACAGGCATGAGCCACCGCACCTGGCCTGGTTTAGGTTAAAAAGAAAAAAAAAATCTTTCTTGTGCTTACTGCCGTGTCCCCAGTGCCTGGTGCACAGTGACATTGGCTGGGCGTTGGGCCACAGGACTGGTGTGCGAGGTGCTGCCTGGAGATGGGGTGCCCCGGTGATCTGGGAGTGATCTGGAGAGCCCGGGCTGGAGACGAGGAGGGTAGCTACTGCAGCTCCTGCCCTGGTGCCGCACTTCTGTCTCGGGGTGGCCCTGGCCAAGACTGTCCCATCCCATGGCTCAGGGCCCCTCCTGCTGCACTGGGCCAGCCATGCTTGCCAGTCACAGCGGGTTCTCAGCCCCGCGACAGCCTCCTTGCTCAGAGCTCTTGGGCAATGCAACTGGGTTGGACAGAGCAGACCCCGGCCGTGCCTCTGCAGGGCTGGAGGACATGCACGGGGCCTGGGGTCTGTGGGGACGCGAGGAACAGGGGCTGATGACGACACAGCCAGCACCAGCCTGCCTCCACACGAGGCCCCACCCTCCCTCCAGAACCTGCTGCCGTGCCTCGGATGGGGGGGCCGGTGATGGGTCTGAAAGGCAGCTTCACCCACTCCTAGCCGTGCGACCTTGGGGACCTGGCTTCCTGCCTGAGCCCCAGTTTCCCTCTCTGTAGAATGGGCTGACGGCTGTGCCCGAGGTCCAGGGCGCAACGGAGAGGGGAACGCTCACGTGGTGGGTGCACCGTGAAAGGAGACCAGGCTCGCGGGAGCTGCCGTGATTGTCATTTCGGGGGGACCGGGAGCCTGGAGAGCGGGCAGCTCTGCTGATGGGGAGTGGGAGCGGCAGAGAGATGTACACTCATCTTACAGAGTCAGCGGCCCCGCCACTCACAGCCTCACAGCCCGGGAACCTCAGAGGCCCCCACACCCCATTAACAGACGGGAGACTGAGGCCCCAGGAGGGGAGGAGGGCCCCCGTCCCTGGCCTAGGAATACTTGGGTCACCTCCTGCCTGACACTAGGGCCGGTCCGCTGCCAGCAGGACGGGTGGTGATCGGGTAGGGGACAGGATGGGGGCGGGGGACCCAGCAGCCTGTCTCTGGTCCTGCTCCCCAGTGGTGGTGGCCTGGCCTGACCACGGTTGCTCCGTGACCTCAGCCTAGGCCAAGGCGTGGTGGCTGTCACCAGGGCACGTCTCCAGCTCTCAGGCTGAACCGAGGAGGGGGCCCAGGAGGGCAGCAGGCTCAGGCTGGCGGCCAAGCCCTGTCCAGAGCCTGTGCGTGTTCCTTGGCCAGCAGCCGCAGGGACGCCTCCTCCAGGGCGAAGCCGTCTGCGAAGGTGGGAGCAAAGGCATGAGGCCCAAAGGACGCTTGCAGCCCCGGGCCCGGGCCCAGGAGGCGGGGGAGGCCTGGCACGGCCGGCGGTCCAGGGCCCAACCAGGGCTCCAGGGGCAGCGACATGGCCGGGGGGCGGGCGAAGGGCAGCGCCGGGGCCTCGGGAAGTCTCGGGGCTGCCACGGCACCCGAGCCTGACTCCAGCCGCTCCTGGCGGCGCCACTTGGCCCGGCGGTTCTGGAACCACACCTGGAGGGTGTGAGAGGGAACGGGGGGATGCTGTGAGCTCAGCTGCTCCCCGCCACTCCTTGGAGGTCCTCTGCACACCCCAGCCCCGGGGATTCCGCCTCCCGGCTGACCCAACTCACACCTGCTGCTTTGCTGTTTCGTCCCAAGAAGATGAGGATCTCCGAAGCGTTCCCTAAGCCCAGGCTCCCCTCCAACTCCTCACTCCCCTCCTTGGTCTCCCTTGGCCCTTATCATTCAAGGCCTCCAAAGGCATCGTTACCGGCACCATTCTCTGCCTCCTCCTTCACCCACTTCACACCTGGCTCAAGGGAAACGCCTCCAACTGAACCCCTCCACGCCTTTGCACACACTGTTCAGGATGCCTAGGAAAATGCCCCTTTTCCTTCCCAGCTGGCACACTCCTACTCAAATGTCTTTGTTTTGTTTTGTTTTGTTTTGTTTTTTTTGAGACGGGGTCTTGCTCTGTCGCCCAGGCTGGAGTGCAGTGGCGGGATCGCAGCTCACTGCAAGCTCCGCCTCCCGGGTTCCCGCCATTCTCCTGCCTCAGCCTCCCAAGTAGCTGTGACTACAGGCATCCGCCACCTCGCCCGGCTAGTTTTTTTGTTTTTTTTTAGTAGAGACGGGGTTTCACCGTGTTAGCCAGGATGCTCTCGATCTCCTGACCTCGTGATCCGCCCGTCTCAGCCTCCCAAAGTGCTGGGATTACAGGCTTGAGCCACCGCGCCCGGCCCCAAATGTCAAAACCTCAGCTCCCACACCCCCTCCTCCAGGAAGCCTTCCTAGCTTCTCTTCTGCTCATGCGCCGGGAGGGTCAGGATCTTGCTTTGCCTCCCTCCACAGGCTGTGAAAGGTGTGTGTTCTGGGGGGTGCCCTCACCTGCACGCGCACCTCAGGTAGGTGCACCTTGGCCGCCAGCTCCTCACGGCTGTAGACATCCGGGTAATGGGAGGCCTCGAACGCCCGCTCCAGCTGGTGCAGCTGGTAGGTGGTGAAGGTGGTGCGGTTCCTCCGGTGCTTCTTCTTGGGGGCCTCCTCGCCCGGCCCCAGACTCCCACCCTCGGCCGCCGGCCCCTCACCCGGGCTCAGGAACATGGCTCCCACCTGGCGAGACGGCAGCGGGACAGATGGCGGGGAGACGGCCGGGGGGGCTACCGGCAGGGACAGGGCAGGGGAGCCCCAGGCTTGCCTCCCGGCTCCGGGGAGATCTGTTCCCTCCACTGGGGCCGGCATGCGCTCTGCATCCCCGGGCTGTCCTCCTGGGGCTTGTGGGGGTCTCCTGCTGGGCCTCTGTCTGTTCTTCCTTCTCTGTGTGTCACCGTCCCTGTTTTCTCTTCCCCTCTCTGTGGCTGTCACGGCCTATGTGTGTGGCGGGGGGGGTCAAGGATGCCCCCCCAAAGGAAGGCAGGATCCCTTCTCACACCCTAAGCCCTCCACCCTGGGGGGGATCTCTGCCCCCACCACCTCCCACGCAGGCCCACCAGTGCCCACCCCGCACTCACCGCCCACGGCAGCCCCTCTGTCAATCTCCACAGGGCACCTGCCCCAGTGGGCCCGGCGCCGCGTCTGCTGTGGCCTGGCCCTGCCAGACCTGAGCCGGGTCGGGGTTGGGTGGGGGAGGATTAGCTCAAGGTGATTAATTGAGGCGGCACCTCCCACTCGGTCCCCGGGCTGTCCTGAGCCAGGAGGGAGGGCAGGGTGGGCGGAGGGCTGCAGCTCCAGGTGGAGGCTGGGGGGATAGTCTGCCGGGCTCCACCGCCCCTCGCCATAAGATGCCACGGGGCTCTTCCTCCCTGGGCCTCAGTCTCCCTGGCTGTAAAACTGCCACACTAGGACCTACCCTGGGGGGATTTCAGCTGCTCAGAGCATCGCACAGAAATTGGCATACAGGGGGCACTTGATGAATGCCCATTATTAATACTTTTATCTGCTGGGGGCAGAAAAAGGTGTCTTAGGACTCACAGAGGTCAGAGGGGGTTGGGGAAGCTGAGGTCCCAGAGGTGAAGGCACTGCAGTTGGCTCTTCTGGACACAAGGGGCAGAGGCCCTTTTAACTGGGTCTTGAGGTATGAATAGGAGTTCACCATTCACAGACGGGCGCAGTGGCTCACACCTGTAACCCCAAGACTTTGGGGAGGCTGAGGCGGGTGGACCACCTGAGGTCAAGAGCCAAGATCGCACCACTGCAATCCAGCCTGGGCTGGAGTGAAACTCCGTCTCAAAAAGAAAAAGAAGTTCACCATTCATTCGTTCAATAAGCACTTATTGAGCACTTACTGTGTGCCAGGTACTGCTCACAGCAGTAGTGACCAAAACAGACAGAAGACACGGGGCTGACTTTCTAGCAGGGCAAACAGACAACCAGCAACTGTGTTAAAATGCAGAGCGTGGCCAGTGGCCACGAGCCTGGGGAGAAAACCCACGGGAAGGGGCCTGTGGGGACAAGGTGGGTTCCTATTTTATTTTGTTTTGTTTGTTTGTTTGTTTTTTATTTTTTGAGACAGAGTCTCGCTCTGTCACCCAGGCTGGAGTGCAGCAGCGTGATCTCAGATCTCAGCTCACTGCAACCTCCGCCTCCCGGGTTCAAGCGATTCTCCTGCCTCAGCCTCTTGAGTACCTGGGATTACAGGCACCCACCACCACGCCCAGCTAATTTTTGTATTTTTTAGTGCGGACAGGGTTTCACCATGTTGGCCAGGCTGGTCTCGAACTCCCGACCTCGTGATCTGCCCACCTTGACCTCCCAAAGTGCTGGGATTACAGATGTGAGCCACCGCACCTGGCCTATTTTTGTTTTTTTGAGACTGGGTCTCCCTCTATTGCTCAGGCTGGAGTGCAGTGGCGCAATCTTGGCTCACTGCAACCTCTACCTCCCAGGTTCAAGCGATTCTTTTGCCTCAGCCTCCCGAGTAGCTGGGATTGCAGGCACCTGCCACCACGCCCAGGTCATTTTTTTTTTGAGACAGACTCTTGCTCTGTTGCCCAGGCTGGAGTGCAGTGGCACGATCTCGGCTCACTGCAAGCTCCGCCTCCCAGGCTTACGCCATTCTCCTGCCTCAGCCTCTCGAGTAGCTGGGACTACAGGCGCCCGCCACCACGCCCGGCTAATTTTTTGTATTTTTAGTAGACACGGGGTTTCACCGTGTTAGCCAGGATGGTCTCAATCTCCTGACCTCGTGATCCGCCTGCCTCGGCCTCCCAAAGTGCTGGGATTACAGGTGTGAGCCACCGTGCCCGGCTAATTTTTGTACTTTTACTAAAGATGGAGTTTCACCATGTTGGCCAGGCTGGTCTTGAACTCCCAACTCCAGGTGATCCACCTGCCTCGGCCTCCCATAGTGCTGGGGTTCCAGGCATGAGCCACCACGCCCGGCCAGGTTGCTATGTTACGGAAGGTGGTGAGAATGGAAGATGGAGTGCAAAGCCGCAAGTTCTGGACACATGCGGTGTGAAGGATGGGGTGCTGGGGAGCCATGGGAGGTTGTGGAGCAGGGACACACTGGCATTTTATACAAACATCAATGATGAGCAGCTGAGAAACCAAGGGCAGGTGCCCGGCAGGCGAGGCTAAAGGGCCTGGTCAGGCCAAGGGCTGGGGGATGGGGAGGACAGAAGGGAGGGGGTAGCGATTCCACAGGAAGGAAGTTGGAGAGGGGCAGGGTGTGGGCGTGGAGGTGCAAGGGCGATGTCCAGGCGCATTCTGGACTGTGAGGTGGGACTGTTTCAGAGGCGGAGGCCTGAGAGGTGGAGTGGGCTCCAGGAAAGCTCCAGAGACCAGTGTCCCCCAAGTCCAAGGAGCCAGGGGGCTCAGGCAGGGGAGCGCCCTGGACACGGAAAGGAGAGGGTACTCCAGGGGCAGTGGGAAGGGGAGATGAGGGGAGGCTTGATTTAGTGACACGGAGGACATGGGGGAGGTGACTGCGGTGGAGTGAGGGGACACTCAGGCCTGCGGATGGGTGAAGGGGCGGGTGCAAAGTGAAGTAGAGAGAGATCCTTCCGGAATGTTGGCATGTTGGCTTTGAAGGGAGAGAGACACACAAAGAGAGACAGAGGAAGGCGTGACACACACACATACGAGAAACCGGGTGCCCAGGCCCCAGAGGAGTCCGGGTCAGAACCCAGGGGGCAGGTGGCTTCGACTCTGGATCCGGGTGTAGCTCCCCAATGCCAGGGGCCAAGTTCAGGTGGGCAAGGTGCGGAGGGACACAGGGGTTCAAGCCCGGGCCAGAGGGGCAGCTGCAGCTTCTGAGGCTCCAGGTGCCTCCCCCGGCCTCAGCTGCCCGTTGGCAAGGTGGGCCCACCAGGCTCTGCGTCCAGGGCGGAGCCAGGCCTGTTGCCCATTGAGGCACAGGGCTGCGGGGTGGGGAGAGAGAATTGCCCTGATTGCTTCATCACTTTAGAGCACTAACGAGCTGCTTCATATCTCAGACCCCAATTAACTAATTGGCCAGTGTGGGTTAAGAGGCCGCAGGAAGGATCGTGGCGTGAGGCGCGGGGGGGGGCTTTGGGCGACTTAGCCGGACAGGCAAAAGCTGCAGACGCTGTGTCAGCTTAGAGGGCCGGATTAGGAGTGTGGGCCGGGCGGGCAGGGCCCAGGGGACAGGTGGTCCCCCGCGGCGGATTAGGCAGGGGCTGGTCCCCTCCAGCCTTCACCTTTCAATTATCCCCCAGACAGAACCACTAACCTGCCTCCGGTGCTGGTGAGGAAAGTGAGGCCCGAGGGTGTGCAGGGCTTTAATGGGGCTGCATAGGAGGTCGGCATGACCTTGGGACATTTCCGTGTCTCAGCTTGGCCAGGATGGGAGGGTGGCCCGGGAGTCCTGGAGTGGGGGCCGTGCCCAGCCTGGCCAGAGACTCCTCTCTGTGTATCCTCAAGGCTGGCTCCATGGGAGACTCAACTGAGAGCAGGTGTTGGACCGTCCCAGCAATAATGGGGCACCAGCTATATGCCTGCCTTCTAGGTGCCCCTCCCTTCACTGCTGTGGGCCTTGGGGCCCTCCTGCCCCTCTAGGAAAAGGTGCCCGTTGACTGGAGGAGGCTGCTGAGGCCTAGAGAGGGAAAAAGTTTTCCCAGTAGGGGCCGCCTCGCCCCTGTTTGCCCGGGACTTTCCCGGTTTTAGCTCTAAAGTCGCATACCCTGGAACAGCCCTCAGCCCTGAGCAAACCAGGGCTGTCACCCCAGGGCCAGCGTCACACAGCTGGGGGGCGAGTCAGGATTGAACCTGCATGTGCAAAGTGGATCCAGACCCACTGTGCCAGAGCGGGCAGGAGGGCCAGTGTTTCCCTGCCATTCTGTCCCCCAGAGTCACAGGGTCAGCCTGCTAGGTCCCTGGACATTTGGACTGCCTCTGTCCAAGGACAGTGTCATCTGAGAGCTGTCACTGCAGCAGCTGCGATGATACTCAGTACCCAGAGGGCCAGCACAGTAGGCCGGAGACAGAGGCCGGGGCGCCCGTGCCGCACAGCTCCCAGGCCAGCTTCTCGGACAACTTGTGGAAGGGTGCCCAGCAGGTGGGCTCTGCCTCCCAGCTGCTGCTCTGAGGACGTGCACGGGGCCTGGACAGCCCTTGGGGGGCTGCACGCGGTACCCCTTCTCCATGGCCTCTGACACCTCCTTCAGCCTGGCTTTGTTAAGTGAAGAGGAGGGGTGGATGGATGTGTGAATGGATGGTGGGTGGGTAGGTGGATGAAGGGATGGATGAATGGTGGGTGGATCAATGGAACAGTGGATGGAGAGATGGATGAATAGAGTGGATGGGTGGGTAGATGAATGGATGGGTAGATGGATGGACATGGGAATGAGTGGGGGATGGATGCGTGGGGAGATGGATAAGTGGATGTATGTATGCATGGATGGGTGAATGGGTGGGGACAGGAGGATGGGTGGGTGGATGGATGAATGGAAGGATGGATGGGTGTGTGGATGGATGATGGGTAGATAAATGGGTGGACAGATATGTGAGTGGATGGTAGGTGGATGGGTGAATGGATGGGTGGACAGGTGGATGGATGCATGGGTGGATGGATGGATGGATGGTGGATATGTGGGTGGATGGATGATTGGTAGATGAGTAGATGGTGAGTGGATGGATGGATGGGTGGATGGATGCATGGGTGGATGGATGAGTGGATAGTAGGTGGATGGATGGATGGATGGATGGGTGAGTGGACAGGTAGATGTGTGGGTCGATGGACTCGGGTGGATGGATGAATAGGTGGATGGTAGATGTGTGGGTGGATGGATGACTGGTGGATGAGTGGATGGTGGGTGGATGGTGGATGGTGGATGGATGAATAGGTAGATGGGTGGATGGATGAATGGATAGTAGGTAGATGGATGGGTGGACGGGTGAGTGAACAGGTAGATGTATGGGTGGGTGGACACATGGGTGGATGGATGAATAGGTGGGTGGATGGTGGATGATTGGGTGGATGGATGAGTGGATGCTGGGTGGATGGATGGATGGATGCGCGGATGGGTGGATGGTAGATGTATGATTGAGTGAGTGGATGAGTAGAATTGAATGCATGGTGTGAATGGAATAAATAGGTGGGTGCACAGGTGGATGGGTGGGTGTATGGATGGATGGATGGATGATAGGTATGTGGGTGGATGGATGATTGGTGGGTGGATGGATGGGTGTGTGGATGGTGGGTGGGTGGATGGAGGGTGGGTGGATGCGTGGGTGGGTGGATGGACACATGGATGAATGAATAGGGTGGGTGCATGGGTGGATGGATGAATGAGTGGATGGTGGGTAGGTGGATGGATGTGGATGAGTGGATAGTGGATGGATGGATGAGTGGATGGTGGGTGGATGGATGATGTGTGGGTGGATGGATAGGTGGGTGGACGGATGGATGGGTGACTGGGTGGGTGGATGGATGGATGAGTGGATGGTGGGTAGATGGATGGATGGGTGATTGGGTGGATGGATGAATGAGTAGATGGTGGGTGGGTGGATGGATGATGTGTGGGTGGATGGATAGGTGGATAGGTGGGTGGATGGATGGATGAGTGGATGGTGGGTGGGTGGATGGATGGATGAGTGGATGGTGGGTGGGTGGATGGGTGGGTGGGTGGATGGATGGATGAGTGGATGGTGGGTGGTGGGTGGATGGATGGTGGATGGTGGATGGTGGATGGTGGGGGGGTGGGTGGATGGATGAGTGGATGGTGATTGAGTGGATGGATGGATGAGTAGATACTGGGTGGATGGGTGGGTGATGGGTGAGATTTTCATGATTGGTTCAGACCATGATGAAAAAAGCAGAAGTGAGGGACGTGCAGAGAAGTGGGAGAGGCTGGAGCGGGAAGAGAGGGGAACGAAACCTGGGCTGTGGACCCAGACAGGCCCAGATTCAAATCCAGGCTCTACCATATCTTCTTGTGGCAACCCAGCGTGAGCGACCTGCCCTCTCTGGGCTTCAGTGTCCGCGTCTGTGAAATGGGTGTAATCTTGGCACTCACCTCCAGCGGCATTTTGGGGATTTGACCTGAAAGTGCTCAACATGGTGGCTGCCCATGAATGGGGGAGGCAGGAGGAGGAGGGTGGCCTCCCCAGGCCATCCCTAAACAGGGCTGCTGCCACACACGCAGACCTTCCTTGGGCTGCCATCATGGGGGCTCCCATAGGGATGTAGAGGGCTGGGGCCTGAGAAAGGGATGTGGTGGGAGGGGAGACTTGGACCTTGGGGGCTGCTGGCAGCCTCCCGAGATCCCATGGGTTGGGACGGGGTGCCCACCACTGAATACAGCATCCCCTGGGGGACTGCAGTGGGGAACCCATGGGTAATGGCAAGTGGGTCTCCTGCCCAGAATTCCCCGGGGAACGATGTCCCCACAGTGGCCAGCGGGCAGGTTCCAGCTGGGTGGATCCTCCATGGACAAAGATGCGGAGGCCCCGTGTGCAGGCACATGGCTGCAGGAGGCAGGGGCTTGGGGCCGGTGGGTGCCCAAGACAAGGCCAAGGATCAGTGGGGTCCCAATTAATTGATCCCATCATGTGGGCTGCAGTGGGTTCCACAGAGGAGGGAGGTGACTGCTGGGGCCAGGGCACACAGGGCATCCGGGTGGGGGGGTGGACCTCTACGGGAGGACCCAGGATGCCTGGCGCCTGGGGGTGTCCGAGAGCAGATCGCCAAAAGTGGCCTCCGGGGAAGAGGGCATGGGGACACAGAGAGAGACACAGGCGCCTACAGTCCTTGGAATCCGTCTTTATCGGGGCGATCATCCTTCGCCTTCGCAGGTCTGGGGTGTTCACGGTCCGCCCAGAGCCCCTTACGCGGGCCAGCCCCTGCCGTGGGCACCAGGACGATGCCTTGCCGACCTGGACCCTCCTTGGGCCTGGCCGGTGTCCCCACGCCGCACTGCCCACTCTCTTGGTCCTCTGGGGCCAAGGGCCCCACCGGGTGGGGTCAGGGCTCCTGGCTTCGGGGCGAGGTGGAGCCGTCGGTATCCTGCCCTGAGACGGAGGCCGGGGCGCCCGCGCTGCGCAGCTCCCGGGCCAGCTTCTCAGCCAGCTTGCGGAAGGGTGGCCGGCGGGCGGGCTCTGCCTCCCAGCAGCTGCTCATGAGGACGTGCACGGGGCCTGGACAGCCCTCGGGGGGCTCCATGCGATACCCCTTCTCCACGGCTTCCGACACCTCCTTCAGTGACTGTGGACAGCAGGCGTGGGCAGGGGTCAAGGCCATAGCCTCTGGACCTGCCCGGAACCCAGTGCCTCCCTGGGGCCCCCTGCTCACCATTTTAGGGTACGGAGCCCGTCCATATGAGAAGACCTCCCAGAGCAGCACCCCAAAACTCCAGACATCCGACTTGCTGGTGAACTTCTGTGGGGCCCGAGACAGGGGTGAGGAGGAACCCCTCAGGGTTTCTGCTCCAGCCTCTGCTTCCTCCAGGAAGCCCTCCTGGGTTGACCCTCACTCTCCGGTCTCCTAATTGATTCCTCCCCCAACGCCGCCCACAATCGAGTCTAGCTCAGCCTTCATGCATGAAGGAAGCCTGGTCATTCTTCACCTCAGTCCTGAGCCCATGCCTTTTTCAGAGCTGGAGAAACTGAGGCCCAGAGGGAAGCTACAAGGAACAATTATGGGCCAAGAGCTTCCTGGAGAGGCAGAGCCATTGCCCTCGGAGTTTCTGAGAGGCCAAGTGACATAGCCAGGGTCATACAGCAAAGCTGGGGGGACCCCAAAGCCCCAGGGGTGTGTGAAGGAGGGCTCACCCCGTGTTTGAGCGCCTCGGGCGCCGTCCACTTAACGGGCAGGCGGCTCGAGTCCAGCCCTTTCCGCTCTGCTTTGGCCAGGCCAAAGTCGCTGACCTTGGCCACCAGGTCCTCGGAGACCAGGATGTTGCGGGCGGCCAGGTCACGGTGCACCAGCTTCTTGCTCTCCAGGTACTCCATCCCCTCGGCCACGTGCCTGGGGGGAGCAGGGGGCAGTGGGGGCTCAGGTGCCAGGACGCCTGCATTCACGGCTCAGAAAGCTCTGGGTGCCTGGGCCACAAGCTCAGAAAGCCTCCCTGCCCCGTGCCTCAGTTTCCCCTTGATGGATCTTGGAATCTGCCCCCCGACGACCCCCACGCCCCGGCACCCTGAGAGCCCCACTTACAGGGAAAACTGCAGGAGCTGAGCGGTGTTCACGAGGGCTCGGCCCCGGGTCCGCAGAAAGTTCACCAGGTTGCCCTGTTGGGGGTGGGAGACGGCCGTGGGGGATGTTAGGGCTGCTTTGCCATGTGGGACCCCCTCCCCGCCTGGGCCCCGCCCCACCTTGCTCACGTGCTCCATGACAATGTACAGCCCCTGGTGCAGGATCACGCCCAGGAGGCGCACCAGGTTCTTGTGTTGCATCTTCCTGGGGGCGGTGGGGTGGGCGTGAGGGCGGGGCTGGGACCCCCCATCCCAGGGTCCCCAGCCCCTACCCCGGGACTCACGTCATGACAGCCGTCTCATCCAGGAAGGCCTGGGCCGTCACGTCACACTTGATATTCTTCACGGCCACCTTTTGCCCCAGGTACTCACCCTGCAGGACAGCTTGGGGGTGGGGGCGGGGAACGGGGTGAGATCGGGACCCCCAACAAACAGCGACAGAGAGACAGACAGACAGGCCCGCTCACACCGGTGCCCATGTAACACTCACACAGCTGCGGGTCCCCAGACCTTGAAACGCAGCCCCCACGTTCCCCATCCCTCCCGCCCTCACAAGCTCCAGACCCAAGATCAAAGAGAACCGTCTGGTCCTGGCGCGGTGGCTCACGCCTGTAATCCCAGCACTCTGGGAGGCTGAGGCAGGCAGATCACCTGAGGTCAGGAGTTCAAGACCAGGCTGACTAACATGGAGAAACCTCGTCTCTACTAAAAATACAAAACTAGCCGGATGTGGTGGCACATGCCTGTAGTCCCAGCTACTCGGGAGGCTGAGGCAGGAGAATCGCTTGAACCCTGGAGGTGGAGGTTGCAGTGAGCCAAGATCGCGCCATTGCACTACAGCCCGGGCAACAGAGCGAAATTCCATCTCAAGAAAAACCACATAAAACCAAAAAAAAACAAAAAACAAAAACAAAGAGAGAACCATCTAAGCCAGGGGTCTGTGAACCTCCACCCCCCAGGGGCCAAATCTACGCTGTCAATTCTTTTTGCAAGACCTTTGAGCTCAAAATGTTTTTTGCATTTTTATTTTTAAAATATTGATACAGTGTCTCACTCTCTCATCCAGGTGAAGTGCAGTGGAGTGATCACAGCTCAGTGTAGGTTCAAATTCCTGGGCTCAAGGGATCCTCCCATCCCAGCCTCCTGAATAGCTGGGACTACAGGCATGCTCCACTGTGCCTGTTTTTTTTTTTTTTGTACAGATGGGGGTCTTGCTATGTTGCCCAGGCTGGACTTGAACTCCTGAGCTCAAGGGATCCTTCTGCCTCAACCTCCCAAAGTGCTGGGATTTCAGGCATGAGACACTGCGCCTGGCTGGTTTTTTTTTGTTTGTTTGTTTGTTTTTGTTTTTGAGATGGAGTCTCGCTATGTCGCCCAGGCTGGAGTGCAGTGGCGCTATCTCGGCTCACTGCAAGCTCCACCTCCCGGGTTCACGCCATTCTCCTGCCTCAGCCTCCCGAGTAGCTGGGACTACAGGCACCCACCACCACGCCCAGCTAATTTTTTTGTATTTTTTTTAGTAGAGACAGGGTTTCACTGTGTTAGCCAGGATGGTCTTGATTTCCTGACCTTGTGATCCACCTGCCTCGGCCTCCCAAAGTGCTGGGATTACAGGCGTGAGCCACGGTGCCCGTCTGGTTTTTGCATTTTTAAATGGTTGTAAAATCAAAAGATGAGTACTGTTTCAGGACATGTGAGCATTATACAAAATTCAAATTTCTGGGCCATAGTTTTCATGGCCACGCCCATATGTTTACATATTGTCTGTGGTTGCTTTCACTCCACAAGGGCAGGATTCAGCAGCTGTGATAGCAGCTCCCTGACACACGAAGCAAAAAATATTATTACAGAGAGTCTGCTGACCCCTGATCTAAACCCCAGAGCCTTCCAGAATAATAATTTCAGGGAATGGTGTTCCAAACATTCCAAACAGAGGGACTGACCATACAAGACCCTGGCAGTGTGAAGTCACTAACATTGACTGCTTGAGTTCATTGACCCCTCATGACAGCTGCCATTACCCCGTGTTCCAGAGGGGGAAACTGAGGCTCAGAGGATTTGCGTGTCTTCAGTTGCACAACTAGTAGGTCATTAAGTATGGGTTTGAATTCAGCTCTGTGACTGCAAAGCCTCAATATGCACCTCCCACCTTCCTTCAGCACCCCCAACCCAGTCCGCCACTCACCTCCAAATTCTCCCTCTCCGATCTGCGCTCCCAATGTCAAATGCTGCAGGTTCAGTAACCAGCCCGCTGTGGAGTGAAGACCCAGTCAGAGGGGTAATGGGCCCCCCAAGCCCTCCCACTGGGGGTTCTACTTGGTGAGAGACTAGGTGAAGTCTCTCACAGTGCTGCAGCTGTGGATACACATTTGAATGGCTGCTGGACCTGGCAATGCCCCTAGGACGGATCAGAGACACCCCACTCCTGGTACCAATTACTGTTGTTGCAACAGACCTATCTCAGGTTGACCTGAGCAAAAACGGGCTTACAGGAGGGATAGTGGTGTGAATGGTCAAAGCTGGGGGCCTGCCTGGCTGAGACCCTCAGATTCCACATTTGCCTTCCAGGAACTCCCTGTCAGGCTCAGGGGGCAGTGCCAGGAAACACTTCAGGTCTCAGAGAGAAGAGCTGCCCTTTTCTCTTTGGCTCTCTTGTCCCTCCAAATACCTGCTGGGCTCTTCCCTACACAGTTCTTTACCTCTGACCACTCAGAAACACACACAGAGCAAAAAAAACAAAAAAACAAAAAAACACAACATGGAGACCCATAAAGGTTCCAGAATATTCCAGGGCTCTGGCCTCCCTGACCCTTCTCCCAAGCGCTCCTGTGTTGTCCCCTCCACTGTCCTCTGGTTGGTTCTGCAGGCGTTCTCTTCTCCCTCCAGAAAGTGACCCCTCCAAATGCCATGGTCTTAAGGGATCATTGGTCAGGGTGATGCTAGTGTCCACCTGGGTGCCATCCCTGATGGATACAGATTTCCCTAGGAGAGACGTACTTTCAAGGAGACAGACATGGGGTGGGAAGAGGCATTTGCTTTTGACCTTAAACACTGAGGATTTCACTACTCAGGGGCTGGAAAAGCATTTCAGGTGAAGGGAACAGAATACACAATGGCTCAGAGGCATGAAGGAAACGATGATCACAGTTGACCTGGGAGGGGGTGGATGCGTGGAGGAAGGGCTTTGCAGATGAGGCTGGAAAGGTGGCTCAGGCCATGCGGGCAGGTTCTGGAAGGTAGTGGAGCTGCTGGGCCTCTCTCCCTGGAGGCACGATTTCATGACAGAAAGATAACCTTGAGGCCGCACTCAAGGCCTGGGCTGGAAGGGGGACTCGCCCTCTGGGAAGGAGGCAATCTGATGGGAGGGCCTGAGGCTGGACTGTGGGGAGGGGAGGGGAGCAGATTCACAAGGTGTTGGTAACCTGGCCAAGGAGGGAATGCTGGAGGGTGGGGTGGGTGGAGGTTCAGGGCCAGGTTTCTGGCTCAGATGGTGGATGATGGCGAAAAAAGGACTGATCTGTGTCTGTGGGTACCCCCAAGGCAGCCCACGTCTTCTATCCCATAGTTGGGCATAGAGACAGGCTTGGGTGATCTGGCCTCAGAGGTGCGGAGGCCCCAGGGCCCTTCCTCCCGCGCTGGGCTAACGCGGTCAGGGAAGGGGGTCTGTCCTCCTGAGCGTCCCCTACCCCTGGCCAGCTCCTCCTCGGCAGACTTGGTCCCGTGTTTCCGCTTTGGTCTCACCAGCTTGGTGCAGATAGCGCCCTTGTCTTTGCTGTAATGCTGCAGGATGTGGGGACAGCCATGAGCCCAGCCCCAGGGCGGGGAACCCCGGCATCCTGTCCCCTTCCTGGGTGGCCTCTGGGCAGGGTGGGTGGGACCGGGGAGGAGGAGAAAGGCTGGTTTCCATAGGAACGGGAAAGGAGGCAAGCTAAAAGGAGGGGGAGTACTCTGGATTGGTATCAACTTGGGGGGGTCCTGGGGGTCCCCAGAGGAGTCACCCTAGTCCCTAGAGGTAGAACCAGACTGACTCAGGCCACCTGTAGGATGGGCGGTCCATAGGGATCAGCCCCCTGCCCATTTCTGCATTAAGGAGAATCCTACTGTGAGGTCCTCCTGTCTGCCTATCTGAGATGGGATGGGGGCCTGGGGGGCCCCAGGGACTACCCCCTTCATCTCCACATTGGGGAAGCACAGAGCTCAGGGGGGTCCCGGGCGATCAGCACAGAGGTAGGGATGGTGTCTGCCCAGCTGCTGGGGAAGGGCTAGAAGTCAGGCGACCGGCCCCTCCGTCTCTACATAGGGGAGTCTCCAGGGCAGCAGGGACGGGGTGGGGCCTCTGGATGGCAGCACCTCCACCATGTCCATGAGGTTGCAGAAGAACACGGCCTCATCGATGGTGAGGTGGCCGTCGCGGTGCAGCACGCGGTAGTGGATGACGTCACGGCCAAAGCTCACGCACAGGACGTAGTCGCCAGGATGGCGCGCGGACTCCCGCACCAGGAACAGCCCGTCCTCAGGTGGCTGCAGCTGCTGGACAGCCTCCTGGCCCGAGATCTTCCCGTGGAACCACCTGGGGCCACAAAAGGGGTGGGTTGGACCAGGCTGTGGGGGGCGGTCACCTACTGCCCCCCACTCCAGGCCCCTGTCCCGCCCACTCACGGCATGAGGCTGAGCTTGGGGTCTGTGGAGAGGGCCTCCCGCTCCCGCAGCGCCCCAGCTGCCAGCAGCCCCTCCTGCCCGCTGGTGTGGTGCTTGACGCGGTACCAGCTCTTGTTCTGCCAGGGAGGAAGCACGGGGTTGATGTGGGGGGTGTGGGGGTGGTCCTGGTGGAGCCCCCAGCCCCAAGCACCCACACCCTGGCCGCCTCTCACCTCGCAGGCCTCCAGGATGGTGACCACGTCGCCCTTGCGGAAGGCCAGCTCCCCTGGCTTGGGGCGGGTGTGCTCGCATTTGGTGATGCACTGGGTACCCGGGGCCCAGCGCCTCTGCAGAGGGGGCCAGGAGAGGGGCGATGGGAGGACATCACGGAGATGTGGGGAGCAGAGGCATGGGAGGGGAAAGAGGACAGGAGGGAGAAAGGCATGGAGATTGGAGAAGAGCAGAGAGGCAGAGAAAACAGATGCAGACATTGGGGAAGGAGAGAAACGGGGTGAACAGCGCTCAAAGAGAGAAATTGTAGAGTCACAAAGAGAGGACAGGGGCAGAAGGTCAGGAAGCCAAGATGACTGAGAAAGGCCAGGCAGAGCCCAGCAGAAGCGGGTAGAGGGAAGAGAGCACAGCCCTCCAGGAAGGGGGCTGAGGGTGTGGCTGGAGTTGAAGAAGGACCCGGGGGATAGAGGAACCAGGCTAGACACACTCACCGTTGGCATCCTGGCTGAGACAGGCGGGGGGTGCCAGGCTCGGAGGAAGCGGGGGCTCACCTGGGGAGGGGGCAGAGTCCAGGTGGGAGCTGGGCTGAGACCCAGGGTCCAGTTCCCACCACTTCCAGCCCAGGCCAGGTGGGGGCAATGGCCAGGCAGGGGCAATGGCCAGGCAGGCAGAGAGAGCCCCCGAGAGGCATCCTGGGTGGACCCAGAGCTGGCTCCCCAAGCCCCTTCGGGGAAGTGATCTTTACCCGGGGAAGTTCTTTAGCAGAATCACAGCCATGAAATGCCCGCCAGGAAAGCAGGGAGCCTCGCCCCGCCATCGCCCCCAGAGGGAAACTGAGGCAGGGGAGAGGAGCACTGAGCAAGTGGCCACAGTCGGGGACGCTGGGAATGGCCTGCCACAGTCCGGGCGGCTGGCACGGGAGGTAGGGAGCTGGGTGCCACTGGACCGAGCCTGGTTCTTCCTCTTTTCTGGTAAGTAGGCAGGGGCAGGGTGGGGAAATAGGGATGAGTCAAGGTCATTCCCAAGATTATCTGACCGTGGGGTGGAACTGGGGGCAGGGGTGGGTCCAGTAGCCCTGCTGGGCTCCTCCGGCCACCCGCTGAGCCTCTCTGATCCCCCCAAACCCAGGACAGACACACAAAGTCGCTCACTGCTGCAGGGATGGGGGACCCTCCCTGCCTCCCTGCCTCCCCCATCTCCAGGACCGCTGGTGGCTGGGAAGTGGGCGGTGCTGGGGGGTGAGTCTCAGCCCCTCCAATATGCGCCTCCCCTGAAATCCTCCAGTCCCACGTGTACTCACACGCATACGGATGCATGTACACGCACAGAAACACACGGGGCTCGGACACAGGTGCGCGCAGACAAGCAAATGACCACGTCCACCTGGAAACAGGTGTGCGCACACGTCCCCGCGCGTCCGCGCGCATAAGCGCTCCACACCTGGGAACGTGCGCACCTGTCCCCCGCCCCCGGCACACACACAGCCGCCCCACACTGGAACACCTGGGCGCCAGCACTGGGCCACTCGGGCACGCAGGGCGCCACGCAGGGCCGCGCACACGCTTCTCGGCCACACGCGCCCATACTCCACGTGGACGCGCGGGTACACACGCCCGGGGCTCGTAGCCGCGCACACTCGCACCCAGGAAATCCCCGCCGCCACCACGCCGGGTCCGATCTTCTCTGAGCACCCTCCGCCCCAGCCGCGCAACCGCCGCGCGCCCGGGTCGCGCACACTCGCGCGCCGCACCGTACTTCCTGCGTCCCGGACCCACCCCCGCCCAGAGCCCTCGGGGTTTCCCCCCCCCCGGCCTCGGGGTCCCTCCACCTCTCCCCGCCGAGGTGCTCACCTGCCAGGGGCGCCCGGGCCGCGCCCCGCGCCCGGCCCCAGGAGGGCCTCCGCGAGCCGGCTGCGCACACCGAGGCGGTCCCGGCTGCCTGCACTGGCTGGGCGAGGTTGCTCCGTTTCCTCATTGCCAGGGGGCTTGAAGGAGGGTCGGGGTGGAGGCCCGGGGAGGCTGGGAGCCCGCGGGGTCCCGGCCGCACTGCGGTCTGCTCCGCGCGCCGCCGCCGCCGCCCCTCCCCGCCCCCACGGCCCCCGGCGCCTCCCGCGCTCCCGGGCTGGCGGGGGTCGGGCGCGCGCGCCGGGCGCCACGCCTGGCTTGACCCGGCCCTGTCGGGTGCGTGCACCCCACACACCCTGGGAAGCGGGGTTCTTGGAGTGTGGTATGGGCGCCGCCAGGGCGCGTGGCGGGGGTCGGGGGTGAGGGAGAGTGAGCTGCCCGTCCGGGGAGGTAAGCAAGGCGCCGAGCCCGGACACCCAGAGGATCCTTCGTACTCTGCAATTCCAACTCCCTCAGTGCCGCCCATTTTAGCACCCACCGTCTCAGAGGGCTATTGGTGGTTGACAAAAAGCCTTCAAAAATGTCACTCACTATCAATATCCTTATCATAATCATCAACATTAAGGGAAAATTGGGGTAACAGAATCATCGGGAACTGTAATCATCCGGATGCAAATTTCTTAGAGCTGCCCTCCTCAGAGGGTAAAAGGGGGGCCTGGGAGTTGGGGGGACCTGGCTCTGCCCAGAGGTAGGCGCTACCGCTTTTCCAGCAGGGATTTCCTCCCCCATAGGGAGGGTGGGGGCCCCACCCACTTTCACCTCACAGAACAGTTTGATCTCACTTGGTCTTGGTGGACAGGACCCTGGCCCCTAGCAATGGCTTTGTGGTTGGGGTGACCAAACCGCCCAATCCGCTTTCACCCAATGCAGGCCTTTATTTTTATTTTTTATTTATTATTATTATTTTTTTTTTTTTTGAGACGGAATCTTGCTCTGTCGCCCAGGCTGGAGTGCAGTGGCCGGATCTCAGCTCACTGCAATCTCTGCCTTCCGGGTATACGCCATTCTCCTGCCTCAGCCTCCCGAGTAGCTGGGACCCAGGCGCCCATGCAGCCGGCTGGGTACTGTATTTTTTTAGTAGAGGCGATTGTTTCGTGTTAGCCAGGATGGTCTTGATCTCCTGACCTCGTGATCCACCCGTCTCGGCCTCCCAAAGTGCTGGGATTACAGGCTTGAGCCACCGTGCCCAGCCATATTATAACGTATTATACTATATTATTATTATTATTATTATATTATATTATATTATATTATATTATATTATATTATATTATATTATATTTTCCAGGCCATCCAGGATGCTCTGTCATCTCACTAGCATCAATTTAATCCCATCTGCAGGCTGGGCCCAGTGGCTCACGCCTGTAATCCCAGCACTTTGGGAGGCCTAGGTGGGCATATCACCTGAGGTCAGGAGTTCTAGACCAGCCTGGCCCACATGATGAAACCCCGTCTCTATTAAAACTACAAAAATTAGCTGGGCATGGTGGCACACACCTGCAATCCCAGCACTTTGGGAGGCCAAAGTGGGTGGATCACAAGGTCAAGAGTTCAAGACCGGCCTGGCCAAGATGGTGAAACCCTGTCCACTAAAAATGCAAAAATTAGTCTGGCGTGGTGATGGGCGCCTGTAATCCCAGCTACTTGGGAGGCCGAAGCAGAGAATTGCTTGAACCTGGGAGGTGAAGGTTGCCATGAGCTGAGATTGCACCACTGCACCCCAGCCTGGGCAACAGAGTGAGACTCTGTCTCAAAAAATAAATAAATAAATAAAGGTGGGATCTGGCTATGTTGCCCAGGCTGGTCTCAAACGCCTGCACTCAAATGATCCTCCAACCCAGGCCTCCCAAAGTGCTGGGATTCCAGGTGTGAGCCACCACGCGACCTCAGCTCACTGCAACCTCTGCCTCCTGGGTTCAAGCAATTCTCCTGTCTCAGCCTCCTGAGTAGCTGGGATTACAGGCACGTGCCACCACACGCAGCCAATTTTTGTACTTTTAGTAGAAATGGGGTTTCACCTGGTCAGGCTGGTCTCAAACTGCTGACCTCAGGTGATCCACCCACCTCAGCCTCGCAGAGCGCTGGGATTATAGGCGTGAGCCATGGCACCTGGCTTACCGGCCTCAACTTTCTTTCATGGGGTTGTAATTTACTATTAGAAGATCTTTGGGGAGGATGCCCCTGTGCCTATGGTTTTAGCAGCACCCACAGCTTCATGGATCTGGCTGTGGGATAGTCTAGGGTGTGGCTCCCCAAAAGGGCTGGGGACGCTGCAGCTGTCCTTCTGTCACGGTCACTGCGGGCCCACCATATATGGCAAACCACCATCACTAGAAGTGTCAAAATACCTGCAGCGGAAAACCCAGCCACCTAATGTGCTTCTCACCAGAAGCTGCTGCTGACCACACGTGCTTTGCCGAGGTCTGCCTTCTCTTCGTTCGCGAGGGAAATGTCCCTGCATGAGAGGGACATTTAAGACGCTCTAGCACCGCAGAGAGACTTTCTTCTCTTCCTCCCTCTGCAAATCAATGATATTTAGTGTCAGTCCTCCCAAGGAACCCCAGGGCTCCTGGCAGGAGGCCTCACCCCGGAAGAAATAATAAGAGGAACCAAAAGGGTCTTGAGCCCAGAGAAGGGCGGACTTAAGGAGCTGGTGTTGGGTTTCCAAATCGTCAAGGGCTGGCCTGGGGTGCAGGGAGCTCCCCCAACTGGGTGGGGACATAGACACTGAGCTGTGCCTGACTCTCGGGGATAGATCTGAGCCTGCGGTTTATCTGAATCAGAGCCACAGAAGGGGTAACATCAGGAGGGGGTGAGCTCTCTGTCCTGGGAGGCATCCAATAATTGGCCACTTTGCTTTTTTTTTTTTTTTTTGAGACGGAGACTTGCTCTGTTACCTGGGCTGGAGTGCAGTGGCGCTATCTCGGCTCACTGCAACCTTCAGCTCCCAGGTTTAAGCGATTCTCCTTCCTCAGCCTCCTGAGTAGCTGGGATTACAGGTGTGCACCACCATGCCCGGCTAACTTTTGTATTTGTATTTTTATTTTTATTTTTTTTGAGATGGAGTCTCACTCCCGTCACGCAGGCTGGAGTGCAGTGGCGCGATCTCGGCTCGCTGCAACTTCCATCTCCCGGGTTGGAGTGATTCTCCTGCCTCAGCCTCCTGAGTAGCTGGGATTACAGGTGCCCGCCACCATGCCCAGCTCATTTTTGTATTTTTAGTAGAGTCGGGGTTTCACCATGTTGGCCAGGCTGGTCTGGAACTCCTGACCTCAGGTGATCCACCTGCCTCGGTCTCCCAAAGTTCTGGGATTACAGGTGTGAGCCACTGTGCCTGGTGCAAAGAATTGGCCACTTTGAATCACAAAGACTCTAGGTCTCTTTCAGGCCTCAGAGGTGGCCGCACCTGTTTCTAATGCCTCCTGCCGAGGAGCTGGGGGACTCACCCCTCCCTTCTGCCAGCCTGAGTGGGTAGACTGGACTCCCAGATTCCCCCAGTCCTGAACTCCCCACCCTCCACCTCTCATCCTTGGTGACCCCCTGTCAACTCGATTTCAGAAGTTCTCTGATCTGCAGGTCACCCTCCTGTTGCAGGCTGGTGACAGAGCAGTCCCCTTTCTGGTGTCCTGGCTGCCTCCAGATCTTCACCTTTCCCTGCATAGCTAAGGGATGGAAATGTGATGGTGGCCCTCCCTCACTCTAAATCCTTCCATGGCTCCCTACTGCCTGCAGGCGAGAGCCTAAAATGCTCAGCCTGGCATCCAGGGCTCCTCATGTTTGGCCTCCAACGGATCTCCCAGGTCCCATTTTTTCTTCTCCTCTCACCAGGGAACTAATATTCTAGTGAGTCCGAACTGCAGGAGTTTCCATGCCTTTGTGCTGGCTGTTACCTCTCCCCTGGAATGCCCTTCCCCCGGTGTCCAGCTGGCCTCTCCAAGCTCACCCTCCCATGTGCAACTCACGTGGCAGCATTTGGGGAAAGCCTTCCTCGAGGACATCCCGACACTTCCTAGAGCAAGGTCCCCCTGAAAGGGCCCTTTGCTAGAGGCAGTAGTTCTCTTGTCTCACTGTGTGGTGGGTGCGAGCCTGGCCGTCTCTCCTTGGTCTTGTCTCACTGTGTGATGTGTGTGAACCTGGCCGTCTCTCCTTGGTCTTGGTGACTGAGCCCATTAGCTTGCCCGAGAAAGAGGCCAGACGAGGAAACACAGCCAAGAAACAGGGAGAGACACTGAATCCCAAGGGAAGGACTGGTTCCATATCCTTGGAACAAGCGATGCCTGGAATTCACGTGACACCTAGTTTTAGCAGCCAGTGTTTCTTTTTTGATTTCTTCCCGAGGGGGTTCCTGCCACTTACAAACAAAGGGATTCTTAATACTCAAAATAGTACCAGAAGTGGGGAGTTGACATTAACAGACTAATGTGGAATTGCTGAGTCAAATTAGATTGCCCTCATCCCAGCTGGGAAGAGGGATGCCTTGAGCTTCTCTTTCCATAAGTCCATAAATCCGTCTTCCATTCCCTGAGTCAGGCGGCAGTAGGCTTCTGTGCTTTGCAGTGGAACAGCCCAGTGGACACAGTAATCTCTCCACCTCCTCCCCTTCTTCTTCTTTTTTTTGAAACAGAGTCTTGCTCTGTTGCCCAGACTGGAGTCCAGTGGCACAATCTCGGCTCATTGTAACCTCTGCCTCCCGGGTTCAAGTGATTCTCCTGCCTCAGCCTCCCAAGTAGCTGAGATTACAGGTCCCCGCCACCACGCCTGGCTAATTTTTGTATTTTTAGTAGAGACAGGGTTTCACCATGTTGGCCAGGCTGGTCTCGAACTCCTGACCTCAGGTGATCTGCCTGCCTTGGCCTCGCAAAGTACTGGGATTACAGGCATGAACCACCACGCCTGGCCTCCACCTCCTCCCCTTCTTGACTGCTTTTCTGTTTCTTTCCTATCCAAATCTCACCATTCTTCATATCTCACTCCCCTCCCATAGATCCCCCTCTGGGTGTCATAATCTGCCTAACCCACTACTCTCCAAATTCCTAGAGATCACTGGGACCAGCCTTCTCATTTTAGAAGTGGAACAGCTGAGGCCAGCCATGGTGGCTCACACCTGTAATCCCAGCACTTTGGGAGGCCAAGGCAGGCAGATCACCTGAGGTCAGGAGTTCAAGACCTGCCCGGCCAACGTGGCGAAACCCCGTCTCTACTAAAAAGACAAAAATTAGCTGGGAGTGGTGACGGGTGCCTGTAATCCCAAGTACTCGGGAGGCTGAAGTAGGAGAATCGCTTGAATCCGGGAGGTGGAGATTGCAGTGAGCTGAGATCGTACCACTACACTCCAGTCTGGCAACAGAGTGAGACTCCATCTTAAAAAAAAAAAAAAAAGTGGAAAGTAGAACAGCTGAGACCCAGAGAGGCGAGACTACCTGTCCTTGGTCACACAGCTGGCCGGGGGCTAAACCTCAGGCCTGTAGACTCCCCCGATTGGATTGCAAACTTCTTTTTTTTTTTTTTTTTTGAGACGGAGTCTCGCTCTGTGGCCCAGGCTGGAGTGCAGTGGCCGGATCTCAGCTCACTGCAAGCTCCGCCTCCCGGGTTTACGCCATTCTCCGGCCTCAGCCTCCCGAGTAGCTGGGACTACAGGCGCCCGCCACCTCGCCCGGCTAGTTTTTTTTTTTTTTTTTTTTTTTTTTAAAAGAGGGGGGGTTTCACCGTGTTAGCCAGGATGGTCTCGATCTCCTGACCTCGTGATCCGCCCGTCTCGGCCTCCCAAAGTGCTGGGATTACAGGCTTGAGCCACCGCGCCCGGCCGGATTGCAAACTTCTCTAAGGCACGGCACCATTCTTATTCTTCTCTACAAATACTGTTGGAAATCGTAGTAGGCAATGAACATAGTAGGTGATGAGTCACGTGACAGGCACTTTACATAATTTATCAATCAGGGCTGGGATTGGCTGCCTGGGATGGAGAACTCCAAATGCTAGAGGCTTGAAATGGATAGAAATGCATCATGACTGAGGCAGGCAATGCTGGACAGTGTCAGGGACCCGGGCTCCTGCGTCTTGTTCAGCCTTTTTCAGCACATGAATTTCCAACTCTTTTTTTTTTTTTCGAGACGGAGTCTTGCTCTGTCACCCAGGCTAGAGTGTAGTGACACGATCTTGGCTCACTGCAACCTCCACCTCCTGGGTTCAAGCAATCCTCCTACCTCAGCCTCCCGAGTAGGTGGGATTATAGGCACCTGCCAGCCACCACGCCTGGCTAATTTTTGTATTTTTAGTAGAGATGGGGTTTCACCATGTTGGCCAGGCTGGTCTCGAACTCCTAACCTCAGGTGATCCACCCGCCTTGGTCTCCCAAATTGCTGGGATTACAGGCATAAGCCACCGTGTGCAGCCTCACAACTGAGCTTTCTGAACCTGGAGGACAGGCTGGGGTGGGGGGAGGGCCACTGCAGCCGGACGTGGGGACACCCGAGCCACTGTGGCCTCCGTGGAAGTCGTCCCTTGCCTAGCCAGTCCTTGACTGGAGTCTGCAGTTAGATCACACTGCCCCAATTAGCATGCCTTTAAATTTAGCTTTCTCCCCCCAGCCAGGGGACTCCGGGATTCAGAGGAGGAACACTGGCTCTTTCGAGGAAAAACGCTGCATCACTCATTCTGCAACCGCAGTCGCTGTCTGCCAGGCCATTCTCGATTCCTTGAGCGAAGGGCCTCTCGGGGCGAGCTGCTTTGGGTGCCTTTGCTGGAAAACCCTTGCCCCGTCTTCGTCGTCCTTAAGATGCAGCCCGGCAGGTTGTTTTCCAGCCATGTTTGCAGGTTTCATCCGTGGAGACTGGGTCTGCGTCACATCCGGCCTTAAAAGCTTCCCGGCCAGGTGCTGTGGCTCATGCCTATAATCCCAGCACCTTGGGAGGCTGAGGCAGGTGGATCATCTGAGGTCAGGAGTTTGAGACCAGTCTGACCAACATGGTGAAACCCCGTCTCTACTAAAAAAACACAAAAATTAGGCTGGGCGCGGTGGCTCACACCTGTAATCCCAGCACTGTGGGAGGCCGAGGCGGGCGGATCACAAGGTCAGGAGATCGAGACCATCCTGGCTAACACGGTGAAACCCCGTCTCTACTACAAATACAAAAAATTAGCCGGGCGTGGTGGCGGGCGCCTGTAGTCCCAGCTACTCAGGAGGCTGAGGCAGGAGAATGGCATGAACCCGGGAGGCAGAGCTTGCAGTGAGCTGAGATCACTCCACTGCACTCCAGCTTGGGTGACAGAGCTCTGTCTCAAAAAATAAAAAATAAAATAAAATAAATAATAAATAAATAAAGTTTAAAAAGAAAACAAAAACTCGGCCAGGCGCGGTGGCTCACACCTGTAATCCCAACACTTCGGGAGGCCAAGGCGGGCAGATCATGAGGTCAGGAGATCGAGACCATCTGGCTAACACGGTGAAACCTCATCTCTACTAAAAATACAAAAAAATTGCCAGGCGTGGTGGCGGGTGCCTGTAGTCCCAGATACTTGGGAGGCTGAGGAAGGAGAATGGTGTGAAGGGAGGCGGAGCTTGCAATGAGTGGAGATCACGCACTCCAGCCTAGGTGACAGAGTGAAGACTCCATCTCAAAAACAAAACAAAACAAAAATACAAAAATTAGCTGGGTGTGGTGGCGCACGCCTGTAATCCCAGCTACTTGGGAAGCTAAGGCAGGAGAATCACTTGAGCCCAGGAGGCAGAGGTTGCAGTGAGCTGAGATCAGGCCACTGAACTCCAACCTGGACAATAGAGTGAGACTCTCAAAAAAAGCTTCTTATGGCTCCCACTAAACTCAGTGTGCCTCCTAGCACTTCATTACCTGTGCAGTCCAGTGGCTGTCACCTCTCTGCTCCCAGCTTCTCCCTTGTCTCCCAAAAGCTCAGGCATGGGGCAGCCACAGGACCTTTGCACATGCTCTTCCCATCTCCTAGTACTATGTCCTTCCCCCAGCTCTTCTCAGTTCCAACTACTTCTCTGCACTTTCAGCTTCTCCAAGACACCCTCCCTGGCCACCCCATAGTGGCCACCCTTAGTCACTCTCTATTGTCAAAGCCGGAATCCCCACCTGTTATCCTGTCTCGCTTTTTATTGTCAATCTCCCTCTGTCCTTGCTTCCCACGACAGACTATATGTTCCTAGTGAGGGTAACAACCAGCCCTGGCACCGGCAACCATTTAGGTCTGGAGCCTGGCACATAAAAGACCCTTACAGAACAAATAAACAGAAGCAGATAAGAGGGTAAAGTCTGAGGAAGGAGGCCTGGCATGAAGGCTCACGCCTGCAATCCCAGCACTTTGGGAGGCTGAGGTGGGAGGCTTATTTGAGCCCTAGAGGTGGAGACCAGCCTGGCCTATATAGTGAGACCCTGCCTCTACAAAAAGTAAAATAAATTAACTGGGTGTGGTGGTGCATGCCTGTAGTCCCAGCCACTTGGGAGACTGAGGCAGGAGGATCACTTGAGCCTGGGAGGTGGAGGCTG